>NW_007727778.1:0-2332 GCF_000696425.1 Galeopterus variegatus
TGAGAATGTGCCTTTGAATGTCAGGTATCACTTGAGCATGACTTTGACATTTGACAGGAACGAATGAAAATGTCGAAAGGCAATGACAGACACCTGGGGCTTTTCTGAATATTTGAGTACGGAGTAAAATCACAGAGCCCCGACGAAAGTTCACTCAAGCCATCAGATAAGGCAACAGTCAGCAACTAGTAAATTCTAAATTAAACTGTCTGCCTAAGGCACCTTGGCAGGGAAGGCCCAGAAGCAGCCTGTGATTCTGCAAGAAGAGTCAACCACAGCAGTTGGCACAGCAAGGATCACTGAGAGCCCCCAGCCCACCCTCCAGCCCTGTGCTGAGGAGTTAAAAAGAAAAAATCAGGTAAGAGCCTAGAGTCTTAGCGAGGAAATATGACTAGACACCATTAGAAAAAAAAAGGAATAATTTAGGTCTTTTGCTTGACCTCTATCCAGGTACCATGTTCTAGGATTGGGGACTGGGGCATAATTCTTAAATACATGAGGACAGGGCTTGATGGTTTACATAAGCACATGTAACCTGCACAAACACACTCTGAGGAGGGTATTAATCTTTGAGCCTGTATAGATTGTGGATTCAAAACAGATGAGGCCTGCTCAGCTCTTTCAACTGCATTCAAGGGGTTGAGCTCACAAAACTGAACATGAGCTGGGGGCAGAGCACTAGGCAATGAAAAGGAATTCAAAACACCCTCCAAAGTAGCATCTTAAGCAAGATGTTTATTCATAATTTCATAATTATTAGGACACACCTACTAAAGTTCAATTTTTGGCTCCACACTCTTGGGTAGCCTGCCGTTTGGGTGATCCACCCCAGCCGGTGGGTGGGATTTGCACTCTCAGGAATGCGGGTCTTTGCAGGGAGGAAAAGGTCTGGTCGTGGGAGGCTTTGGGGGCTGGGCCCTGAGGATGGCCTGGGTTTGCATGAGAGGGGGCGCAGATAGGTCAAGGGGCGTGGCGAGTCTGGCGGACGGGCTGCACCCCAAGTGGTGCCTCTGGCTGTCCAGGGCCCACAGCCCTTGAACTCTGTGTTCCCTGCACATGCGGTGACTTCCCTGGTTTGATAAAGAATCCGTGGTCCAGGCCAAGCCACCGCCTCAGTCCGGCAGCAGCAGGTGAGGACAGGGGCTGTGCTGGGGGAGTGGGAGGGGTGGGTGCACTGGGGACAGCGCCTGGACCCAGCAGCACAGGACGCTGTCAAGCTCGTCGGTCCGCGGCCTTCTGCGGCCCTCAGACCACCTGTCACGCAGACGGAGGGCAGCATCTCTGTTCTACCTTGTACAGGTGGGAAAGTGAGGGTGGGACACGTGGCTGATGGCCCTGAGTGGACGGGGCCACCCGAGGTGACCAAGAGCTCCTTGAGCCACTGCTGTGCATCAGGCGCTCTGTGACATGCTGCGGCCCAGGGACGCGTAGACGAGAACCACATCCCGAGTAGGTGCCAGGCCAGGTGAGCGACAGTCCCCATGCAGTCACGCCGATGATGTTACCAATGCAGTCCTGTGACGGGTGACATTGGAAGGAAGCCCCGGGGGAGGAGCCCCTGGGTGGGTGGCTGGGGCGCAGGCAGGGAGGAGGTGGGATGTGCATGGACAGGAGGAAGGGGTGACTCAGGGCACCCGGGTGAGAGGTGGCCGAGGTGTCGCGCGGCCTCCAGCACCCTCCGGGGACGCGCAGCAGCGGGCGGAGCTGCAGCTGGTCCCATTAAGACCCTGTCCCGCAAAGCTCAGGGAATTTTTTGTTGTTGTTGTTCAACTCTATACAGATACATTTAAAAAGATGAATTAGATAATTTTCCAGAAAAATGTAAGTATCCCCTTAAAAAGATAGTAAATTAATTTAATTTAATTTATTTTTATTTTTTAAAATTATGAATATTCATGACATACAAAGCTGTCACCCCTTGTGCCCATGATGTGAGGGCCAGATTTATACTGCGAGCATACCCATTACCAGAAATTACCTTTGTACCCCGTGTCCACCACCCAATTTGGTTTCTACAGGTAAAGGGGAACGACTTGGGAGCCATTACAGGGTGAGGGGAAGAGGCTTTTTAGGAATGTGTCCCTGGAAGCAGATGGAAGGTGATTTCCAAGAAGATAAGGGGCAGGAAGGCCAGACCGGGGGCTACGGCCCAGCCCCAAGTGAGGCCCGAAGGTCGGCCAGCCAGGGGAAGGTGACCGGCAGCACGGAGGCCGATTCCAAGCATGTGGTGACGCCTTGTCCAACACTCAGGGTGGAAGGGCAGGAGGACCAGAGGGACCTCTGGGGTTTCACGCTGGGAGAAACGTTGTCCATGATGTAAAACGGGATTTTA
>NW_007727778.1:2927-13956 GCF_000696425.1 Galeopterus variegatus
GAGGGACCTCTGGGGTTTCACGCTGGGAGAAACGTTGTCCATGATGTAAAACGGGATTTTAAAAAAAACAAGCGAAGGCATACTGTCTGTTCCTATGGATAGATATTATGAACTGCTTGTCCTGCCATTCGTGACTCATGAAATTAGACAGCAGGGATTGTGGCTGTGCTCCTATTCTACTTCCGAATGACAGCTCTACAAAATTTGCTAGTTTTCCTGGAGAGGTCAGGAAACTGCCACCCCCTGAGGAAACCCCAGCCACAGGAGTATTTCCATTCACTGGAAGAGTGTTTTGTTTAGCCGAATGCAGTAGGAATGCCTTGGGAAGGCGTGCACACCCCTGTGGGCCTGTCTTGCCACTTGTCACTGCAGGACGCCAGCCTGTTCATTCATTTGTTACCTGCCTGGCCCATGAAAGCATTTGCCTCTGGACCCTGTCTGGTTGTATGTTTATAGAGCTATGGAAGATTTCCTCTGTAGTGACGTTATTCTTCGGCACCTGTAGTAGACATTGTTGGCTGGTCCCCAGCAACGACTTTCCCAGCTCTTTTCCTAAAACGAACTCAGGTTATGCTCAAGTGCTTCAGGGGAAGGTGACCCCGCTGCAGGGGTGGACCCTTATTCATCAAGGCCTGATTATTCTTCTTCCTTTTGCCTGTGATTGGTTGAGGAACACACAAGTGATCTAATTCTGGCCAATGGGACATGAGGAAGGGTTCTATAGCCTTCTGGAAAAGGAAGTCACTCACTCATCTTGGAAAACTGCTGGAAGCCACCATAGTCCCTCTTCACAGCCATTCTGAGGAAGCATTTAGCACACACGTGACTGTGGGAAAACCAGTCCTTCCCTTGTAAACGGGGGAGAGACAAAGAGCCTGTATTTTTGAGGCCCTCACTGAGCTGCTAAATTAACCAGTTTTAAGATCTTCCTTTCCTGTAGACATCCAATTGTAGACCCCAATAATTTCCTTACCGTCCATCAGTTTTTATTCAGTTTGGGTTCTATCTTATCCTATTCACAGCCAAAATATACTAACACCCCTGCTCAATAGATCAGCAGTTTTTTGGTGCTCCACACCTAAAATATCCCCAAACACTTCTTTGTGTCATATGTAAGGCACAGAAGAATAAAAGACAGTCTACACTCTCTTATTTGCCTCTAGCAACTTTGTACAGAAATAGACATAATACAAATGACCAGACACAGGGAAGCACAAACTCTCTCCAATTATGGTGTGTCCTCCCTAAGAACAACAGAAAAAGACAATTAAAATCCCTCTGGATTTTTAAAAAAAGGAGGAATAATTGTATTTTTAATGGTGTTATTGAAAGTTGAACAAATACTAGATTAAAATATTAACAGCCCTGACTTCTACATTTCCACCAGAGATTTTGGAAGCAATCTTAAAACCTCTAAGTCAAAACTAGGTTTAATTTTGTAAATAGGTTGTATATGTATATGTGTTTATATATACAGAGAGGTATAGAGAGATAAAGACAGAGAGATTGGTGTCATCTCATAAAAATTAATACAACTGAAATTAGGGTGTTCGCAAATCCTAAAAGGTTGGGAGTAACTAACAATGACATGAAAACTAGCTAGTTGCCTGGTTAATTTCATTAAAATCCTTTGCCTTCCTATAACCTTCTCAATCGAATATAGCAATTTATAGACTAGAAAGCAGATTTGGAAGCTATCAAAGCTGCACTAGCCATTCTTTCTAGTGCGAGGACCATTTCTCCAGTAGATAACTCAGGTCAAACTGGCAGTAGGCACATGTCTTTGTAGAGATAAAATTGGATTTTCTTGTTACTGCTGCTAAAAATGGGGAGATCATATTGTATTTCATTTTTTCCATTGCAGAGTCCAGGAGTAGATAGCTGCATTAGTGATCCCGAAAAATGCGAACAAGCAGAGGTTTTCTTTCTTTCTTTTTTTTTTTTTTTAAATGCTTTTGAAACAGCAGGTGAAGATGTGAAAGAGCAGGTGCTGAGCACGAGCGGCCATGATCCCAGACTGCACTGTAATTCTTCTTGCAATTTGTGGCTGTTTCAGGTTCCGACTCGCTGCTAACCTGGGCAGGAGGATGGGATGAATCAATCTCAGTGGTAATTTCAGCCACAGAACTTGGTGTGCAAGTGACAGAATTGTGCAGGTAGACAGGCCTGCTGTGAATACAGAAAAGAGAGCCGGCAAGAGCCTGTTTGACTGTCACGGAAGACAATGTCCTGGAAGCTAACACAGCCTATGGGATTGAGGTAATAGATCTACTCGCATAAACCACCAGATCCCCCATGCCAGAAGACGCAGACCTCTGGGCCAGCAGACTGCAGGGAAAACAAAAACAGATGTGAATTCCACAGCCCCCAGCTTCGTTACCTGTGCCCAGTGAGTTCTCTGTCTTCCTTCACTCCTACTCCAGACTTAGAGAACAGCCTAAATTGGAAATTTTTCCATGGATGCTGACTTTTATCAAATACATATTTACAAGGAGTTTCACACTTGGTTTTACTTCTTATTATATACAATACAAAGAACAGCTAATTTCAATTCTGATAGAGGTTATTTCCAGTTCCACATCAGGAACCCTTTAAATTGGAAACAACTGCCCAATCGTAAATCCCTGATGTATGCTTTAATCCAAAATCCAGTCAAAGCTAGAAAACTTCCTGTGCATATGGCCTTTTCCATCACTCCCTTCTTCTAGACACTGCACTCAGTAAATGAAAGGAGAACAAGAGGCATGTCACCTATTGCATCAAGGATGTGGGCGATCCGGGATGGTGTAGAGTTGATGCAGTTCCTCTCCCAGATACAAAAATGGATTTTGCATTAAGAGCAGAGGTGCCGCAGGAAGTAGCCCATGATAACTGCATCTCAGTTTCTGCTGAGAATAGGTCATTCGTGCTTTGTCTTTTGTATGTTTCCCTGAAAGATAGAAATCTGTACTTAGCTTTTAATAGTAAATACAATTATTTGGCTTTACAGTATATGAAACTAAAACAAGACATTTATAAGTAAGAGGAAAGAAATGGGGTTAAGATTTGTTGAGGGTAATCAGATCGTAGAGACAGAGGGACGTTTGAGACTGATACTGAGAAGTATGCCCAGGAATTAAGTTTCTCTTTGCATCCATTACTTCAGGACAAAGACCTTTTGAAATAGAGCAGCCTTTGGATTCTTCCAGCTGTTTGCTGCTTGCACTGGTCAAGAAGAAGATAGAAGCACCTCATACACTTTGAACATTAACACTCTCCCAACATCATTCTCCCTCTGGACTTGCAAGTCCTACATTCCTCATACATCATGGTACCTTTCATTCCAGAATGCTACTTCCAAACAGATTTTACCAGATGTAAAATTTTGTGAAAGAGTCCCAGTCTCCTTCCTCCTAACTCCTCAAAACCTAGTTTTAGAACCAGGATATGCAATATTCTGTCACTGTCCCCTCTACCCAAAACATATCCAGTTGCTTAAAAGAACCACATGGCTCCTCATTTCATGCAAACATGGCAGCTACAAGACCTTCCTCATATCTCTCAAGCACCATTGCTTCCTACTTTTATTAACAGTTCTCCTAACCTGTGGTTTCATGTTACACCCATGCCCTTTCTGCCTAACACATGCCACAGCCTCACTTCCTCTAATGCGGCCCTTTCTACACCGCATCAGAGAAACCGAGAGCTCTCTTCTTGGTTCCTCCGTAAGCGCCATCATAACATGGCTTTTCTCTACTGCTTTTATTTACATAACTGAGTCCTTCTCCCAGACACTAAACCTCTCTAGAGCAGATGCCATTTATTCTCATCAGGGTATCCCTGAGATGCAGCACAGAGTCAGGCACATATGCAGTTTGTCATTATACAACTGCTGTGGGTCACATGTGTCCCCAAAGTTTCATGTATTGGAAACTTAATCTCCATTATAACCGTGTTAAGAGGGTGGGAAATCCGATTATGGTATTTGAAAGGTGGGGCCTTTAAGAGGTGATTAGATTGTGAGGACTGTGCCCTTGTGAATGAATTGATCCATTCATGGAGTAATGGGCATGGTTCTGATGGCTTTACAAGGAAGGCCAGTGAGGTTAACTCTCTCTTGCTCAGCCCATTCTTGCCATGTGACACCCTTTATCACTGTAGAGAGTCAGCACCAAGAACAAAGCCCTCACCAGGGTGCCCTCACCCTGGACCTTGGACTTCCCAGCCTCCAACTGCAAGAAATAAATTTCATTTCTTTATAAGTTACCTAGTTTCAGGTATTCTGTTATAAGCAACAGAAATAGACTAATACAGCACAAATGACTGAATGTTGTCTTGTGGGTGACATTTTCCTGACAGTGAATGGTGAACAGGGACACATATGCACCCAACCCTCTGGTGTCCTGAATAGTGGAATGGGTTGCAGATCTCTTCTTCTGAAATTGATTATACCTAAAAGATCTCCCTCCTAACCTGATGGAACTCTTTATAGTTTTTCATAAATTAAACATGACTTAGTAGGGCTAAACATGTAAAAAACAAACAAACAAAAAAACCCCTAAGCTTTGCTTTTCCTCTTCTTTTTTTTCTAAACAACTTAGTCTTAAAATCATTGGTGAGGCAGAGCAAGGCAGGTGTCGGTGTTGGCAGGGATGGAGTGGGGCTGCAGTAGCATGGCACACAGTGTCAGAACCCCAGCAGGGTGGGGATATCCTTGTGAGGGGCACAGCCTGGCACAGGGTATTGGTGTCTGAGGGAATGAAGAGGGCATCTGTGCAGAGGAGAGGGTAGGGGCTGAGGCGGGAGACTGAGTACACACAAGGAGGTTTATTGATTAAGTAAATACATTAAGTGTAACAGAAGCCAGGTTTCTTATTGGAGAAGGGAGTTACCAGTATGGACTAACAAATACGGGAAGGGAAGTAACTGGAATGAAACCTGTGATGCTGGATTGACATTGGAGGGTTTCATCCAGATAATTTTGTGTATATTAAAGATTTTATGTATGTTAAAAATATTGAACGTAAATACCATATACATGTATATAATAGATACAGGTGTACCAGTAAAGGAAAGAATAGAGATGTAAATGTGTGCATTCTGTGCATGTGTACACGCATATATTCCCTAGCTCTGTCCACTGAAAGGACCTGGCAGCAGTGATACTCCCATTGCAGTGAGTACCCAGAGTACCCAAATTTGGCTTCTAAGTATCATTCTCCACTAAAACAAGCTAGGGCTTCTTGGAGAAGTGGCCGATTCTAGGACTGGAGAAGAGAAAGTAAAGGTGAACATGGAACCTCTTGTTTGGCCAGCAAACAAAGTGCTCGAAGAATAATGGGAGCCTGTCAAAGGGACACAGAGGCCAGCTTAAAGGACCCCCCCATTGGCCAAATCAGAGGCAATTTGAAGGTCAAAATAAGTAGTGATAGTAATATATTATAAGCCATTAAACAGCATAGAAAGGCGTGAGTCCATACCAATATAAATAGATAAATAGATTGAAAGTTTGATGAGAAATGAGATATTTACATGGTTTCAAAGTATCTCCCCACAAAATATTTACTAATTACAAAGGAGGAAAGAGCCTGAACAGCACCATCTTAGCCACGTGGTCAGTGCGAACATTTCCAGTAATGGAACAAATACGACTGAATACAGTGAGAAGAACATAGGGTCACCTCCGTGAAACTGCTGCCAAAGACATGTGACCATAATGTAATCACAAGGAAACACCAGGCAAATCCAAATGGAAGGACATTCTGCAAAATAAATAGCCTGCAGTCTTCAAAAGGGTTAGGGTCCTGAAAGTCAGGAAAGGACTGAAGAACTGTTTCAACCAAAGATACATAGAGACCAACGACAATGAAATACAGCATGTGGTTTTGAATGATTTCTTTGCTCTAAAATTATTGAAGCAACTGGCAAAAGTTGAATGGAGCCAAAGAATTAGATGCTGGTGATGTATCACTGTTACTTTTCTGATTTTGATTGTTGAATTATAGTTAAGCACAAGACCACCCTTGTCTGTAGGAAATACCCACTAAGGCATCAGGATGGCAACTTACTCTTATGAAGCTCAGTAAAAAGTTCCTTGGATTGTTTTAAAAAATAAAAATGGAAAACCTAGGTAGGTATATAAAAATTCTTTTACATCTATTGTCTTTGAATTTTTGTAGCAGCTCTTCTGGAAGGAAATATGATCNCGGCGTGAGCTGGCTCGGCGCCCTCAGGCCCGCTCTCCGGCAGGATCAAGCGGGCTCGGGGGCACCCCGGTCACCCCTCTCCCAACCAGAAATCAGTCTGGGATTTTTCCGAACTGAATGCCACAGAGATGGTATCTGCCTCCCGGAAGCAGGGAGTTTACCTGGGGCCGAAGCCCCAGGGGTGGTGGAGTGACAGTCTGGCTGGGATCCTCTTCCCTGCCCTCCCGACGCTTGCCAGGGGCTCCCCACACCACCAGCCCCGCCAGAGATCCGCGGTAGGAGTGGGATTGGTGGCCAGTCCACAGGCCCCGGGGGGCCCCGTGCTGAGGCACACAAGTGGCACGGCTCAGTGAGGAGCTGCGCCAAGCGAAGATGGCTGGCTTGCCCTATCTGAGCCGGCCGGCTCCGCCCCCACCGGAGAAAATGGAGGCAGCACTGATGAAGGTGCCTAGCCTGGTGTGGTAAGCAGGGGCTGGGCAGGCCTTTGCCCCCCAAGCGGGGCTGGGCTGGGGGTCACTCACAAAGCTCCCAGAGCTGGGCCGGTCCTGCGCCTTCCTCTCCATCTCTGCATCGCTGCTGCCGTCTTTCCTGGTCTTTGTTGCCTTGGGCTGCTTGGTCTCCCGGCGCAGTTGGGGCGCTCTCAGGAAACTTCTTTTGCATCGGTCCTAAAACCTCGAGACTGTAGTTGCTTTTTTTCGTTGAAGATTAGTTGATCAGTGATTTATTTGTTTTTTGTTGCTCTTGGAAATGCAAATAGTACTCTGGCAGCACAGCGCACACTTCTCAGGCTAGCTCTGTCCTCTGGCACGCCCGCTCCAGACCCATCGCCATCTTGCTCCCTAGAGTTAGAATTTTAACCCAGATCTACAGGACTTCAACAACTATGTTTTTTTGTTTTGTTTTGTTTTGTTTTTTAACAAACAAAAATATTTATTTTTATTTTTTCAGTTCATCTAAAAATTTTTTTTTTAATTTTTCTTGAATCATAATTGATTGTACATATTTTGGGGATTCAATATTGACATATGTTGACCAAATCAATAGTATGTTGACATATGTTGGTCAAATCAATATTACTAGCATATACATTGTTACAAATCATACTTACTCTTTATGCCCCTTGTCCAATTTCTCCCCCTCCCCCTTTCCTCCTCCCCCTTCTAATTACCCTAGATTTCTTCTCTCCGTCTGAAAAAGTAATGGTTACTCTGTCGATTTGTTGCCTAGATGATCTGTCCAATGCTGAGAGGCGTTTTCAGGCCCCCCAATATTATCATATAGCAGATGCCTCTTCTGTCACTCTGGAATGAGCTTTGTGGAGGGAGACATCCTCTTCTTTTCTTTGGTCTCTGCTGGTGACTCTCCTTGTGTCAATGCACTCCAGGGGCTGGTGGACCATCTGCATGGTGGTTGTGGTGTCTAGCTGCTTTTGTGGCAGCTGTGGTTATTGTGGTGGCTGTGGTGGGCCACCCACATGGAGGTGATGTTTTGGGTATGCTCCTCACCTCGTTGGTGGTGGTGATGGCAGTGTGCTTGGTTGTGGGAGGGGGCCCAGTCCCCGGAACCAAGCCTCAGGATGCTGGGTGGCACCTGTGGCACTGGTGGTGTCCCTGGTTGAGGGCAGAGGGTCCAGTCCCTGGCTATATGCCTCTGGGCCCTGGGCAAACCCTGTGGTGCTGGCGGTGTGCCTGGCTGTGGGTGCAGGTTTCCATCCCTAGCTCTATGCCTCAGGACCCCAGGTGGGCCCCATGGCACTAGTGGTGTGCCTGGTTGTCCCCCCTTTCTAGCTTGGTAGCCCAGGGGACTTCCTGTCCTTCTAGTAGTTATAGGTGTTCTTTGGTGAAATGAGATCTTTACTAGTTAATATCAAACTTTGTCTCTGGTTGTGGGTACTCAGTTTTTTCTTTCAGTTCTGTGTTGGATTATTTGCTGTTCTCACCAGTTAAACTCTGGGATGGAACTAATTTTTTGTCCTTTACTTACTTCTAAAGTGGGGGAACTTGCTGTGAGGACCAGTACTTGAGCTGTGTGGTGGAGCTAAATTGCTGCTTTGCTGTTGATTCCCTGGGGAAGACTTTTTGTGCAGCTCATGGTTTAAGGGTTGACCTTATAGGTACTTCTGGCTCTCCAGAGACCCGGTGCACCTGGGTTGTGTAGAAACACTGGTCTGGGCCTGAGTCTTTTCATCAAGCTGCACCATGTGCAATTCTATATTCCTGACCATTCTCCTCTGAGTGGTCCTACACTGATTGGGGGGCAGATCAGCTGTCCTTGCTGTGTCACAGTGTTCTCCTGGTGGGCCCGTTTCCCCCACCACCTATACTACAAACACTTTCCCTGGGACGGGCTGTGTTCTGTTCCCTTGTGATGACTAACTGGACTCTGAGTGGCTCCTTATTTTCAGTTGTGGCTCCTTGCTCCTGTGTGGGTCCATGGGAAACTATTAGTGGTCTTGCTGGCCTAGGGGCCACCAAGGTCTTCTTCTACACTGCCACCTCCATGCAACTTTATCCAAATGGCACAGCTGTGGCTTCTGCCAGCTCCTGCTCCATGCATTCAGTAGCTCCAGCCTGGAAGCAGCCGGGTCTCAAAATGGCTGGAGCGATCTTTTCTTTCTCTCATCGTGGCTTCTCTGGCCTTTGTGCACTCTTACTCTGTTAGGTCTCTCCTCCTCTTCCCCTGAGTTCTAGTGGCCCCAGCTTGGCTGTCATTGCTTTTTAATAGTTGTAAATTTGTTGATTTGTGGGAGTGACACTGGGGACCATCTATTCTGCCATCCCAACATCACTCTTCTTCCTCCTTTAATCTCTTCTTGTTGGTCAAACTCGACAGGGTGAGGAAGGGAGGAAAGTGAATGATTCTGGGACAGCTGCATCTGACATGGGGCTCAGGGTGCTTCTGCTCATGGCAGAAAGCAGCAGGCAGTCAGTGGGAACAAGCAGATCCCACGGGAAGAGGAAGCAAGAGAGAGCAACAACTATGTTTTTTTAATGATCATTTGTAGGCAAGATGCAGGATAAGGGTATTTAAGAGAAAAATATGAACAGACACAAGGTGGTGAAAGTTCTTTTCACATTTAAGCTTCATAAAGGTTTATTAAGGAATGAGTGAGCAGTTGCCAGAATGTTTTAGGAATGTTAATACTCTGCATAGAGATCATGAGGTTGGTGAAGAAGACCTCTGAAGAGGAGGTGAATCTTTGGGCTGTAGGCAGCAATAGGCACCAATGGGCACCTTCAGAAGACCAGGTGACATGGATCAAACTCTGAGACTTCTCAGCATGCCTCATACCCTGAGCCATGTCATCTGGATCCTAATGGTACTCAAGACTCAGGCCACACCCTGGCTATGTCTCCATTCATGGTCCCAGGACCTACACATATTTTAGGACTCATCTCTTTATCCACTTATTAACTGATCTATTCTTGCCATCACTATCCACAGAGCCCTTTCTTTGGTCCAGGCTTGATCCAAGGTATAGACGATTCAAAGACAACTGCACATAACTCCAACCTTCAAGGAGCTCACAATCTAGCAAAAGACGCTCTGTCATAAACAGAGATTGCTAGAAAAACCAACCCACCTCACTCCATCAGCCATCAGAATGAACCAAGGGAAGAGAATGCTACCTTTCTGAAGAGTATAATCAGTGCCAGCAAAGAGTAACCTCAAAAACCTTGCTTGACCATTGTACAGTGAAGGGAGTTATGGTTCACAGTAGATAGCACAGCCACTTGTTATTCCCATGGGCTTGAGAGGATACTGTTTCTTTTTTTTTTTTTTTTTCCTGTCCCTTTTGAGACCGGCCGCACCGCACTCAGCCAGTGAGCACACTGGGCCATCCCCATATGGGATCCGAACCCGCAGTGGGAGCGCTGCTGCTCTCCCAGTGCCACACTCTCCCGAGTGCACCTCGGGCTCGGCCCAATACTGTTTCTTTTTAATGCAGGTATTATAATTCACACACGGTAAAATGTACAGACGTTAAGTGTGTAGTCTAATTTATAATGGTATACGTAAACAAAAGAAAGATGTTGAGTCCACATGTAGGCTACCATCCAGGTAGGAGACTGAGGGACAATCTAATCGTAGAGCTGAGAACAAAAATCCAGTGAACTTTCCTTTGGAGCACTTATCACAATTCACACTTCTTTGTACAAGCATTACTTTAACTATTATATGACTCATTGTCCAGGTTGGATTCTCTGGAAGCAGATGATAAGATGGAGGTCGGAGTGCAAGATGTTTATTAGGGAATAGGGATCAAAACCCATGGAAGGCAGAGGTAGAAAGCAAGACTGGGCAGAGGAAGAAGTCAAAGTGATAAAGACCACGTACATCCTCAGCCGACTCTGCAGGGAGCTCCAGAGCAAATATTGCTCACCCTTCCTCCCCCGCCCTCTCTCAGAGCTGGAGGTAGGCTGCCCTAGGAAGGGCGTAACCTTGGGTGAGGCAGCCTGTGCAGTGGAGGCAGACCCCAAGCCACATGTTTTCTGCCGGCCACACAGAAATCTGTGTGGAGGAATCTGGACAGTGCATCTCTGAGGATAAGCCAAAGAGAATAATGACTGTGTCTGCTTTTGCTCACCAGAAGACCATGGGACATGTGGTATGTGTTCAAAATTGTTGTGGTTGAGTTAATTAATTGTTCAAATCATAAATTAATTGCTGTTATCAGAGTGGTGGTGGCTTCTGTCACCAAAGGAAGAGAGAAAAAGTGGTAGATGGGCAAAAATTGCAGATTCTACAAAGATCCAGAAAAGGCCACAACACAGAGACAGAGAAAGAAGAAGAACGTGAGCATGGGAGATGGTGCTGGCAGTTGTGTGAGTCTCAAAACACTT
>NW_007727778.1:14414-31507 GCF_000696425.1 Galeopterus variegatus
GGACAGTGCATCTCTGAGGATAAGCCAAAGAGAATAATGACTGTGTCTGCTTTTGCTCATCACTGTATCCGTAGTCCCCAGAAGATCATGGGACATGTGGTATGTGTTCAAAATTGTTGTGGTTGAGTTAATTAATTGTTCAAATCATAAATTAATTGCTGTTATCAGAGTGGTGGTGGCTTCTGTCACCAAAGGAAGAGAGAAAAAGTGGTAGATGGGCAAAAATTGCAGATTCTACAAAGATCCAGAAAAGGCCACAACACAGAGACAGAGAAAGAAGAAGAACGTGAGCATGGGAGATGGTGCTGGCAGTTGTGTGAGTCTCAAAACACTTGAACACTCGATAAACACACACTCACACATATCACACACACAGAGACACAAATAAATACACAGACGCAAATACACAGAGATTAATGAGCAAACAAATATGCAAAGATGTGTGACTAGAGGGTTGTATTCATTTCCCAGAACTGCCATAGCAGATTAACATAAACATGGGGCTTAAGACAACAATGAATCCCCTAACAATTCTGCAGTCCAGAAATCCAAAATGAAGATGTGTGTAGGGCCATGCTCCTTTCAAAGTCTCTAAGGGAGAATCCTTCCTTGTCTCTTCCAGCTCCAGGGGGCTCTGGAAGTCCTTGGGTTATGGACGCATCCTCCAGTCTGTGCCTCCATCTTCACGAAGGTCGTCTTCATGCTGTGTCTCTGTGTGTCTCCTCTTCTTACAAGGACACCAGTCATACTGGATTCAGAGCCTACCCTACACCAGGATGGTATCACTTTAACTAATTACATCTGCAAAGACCCCGTTTCTGAATACGTTCACATTCACACATACCCAGGGTTAGGACCTCCACATATCTTTTTTGGGGACACAGTTCAATCCACAACAGTAGGTAACAGCAGGTAAGCCTTCAAGACCTGCAGAGGTGGTGGCTCAGGGAGAGGGGGTATTTATAAAGGATAGTAAAGGAGGAAATTGATGAGAACCAGTGGCAAGTCCAAGGCCAACTGCAGTGACAGGGCACAGTTTGTCCCACTGACCTTCCCCCTCTTCTAAGTTTCCCCTCAGGACAGACTCTGTGGAACCTCAGAGAACCTGCTGCATGAATAGAGCCCTGGGGCACTGAGAGGGTTAATCTTGTCATGTCAAGATTCTCCTCAGATGCCAGACCAACTCAGCATCAATTTGACACAGATTTCTTTGGGGGAATCTGGGTTAATCTTTCTGGGCGGGCTGTCCATTTGACAGACGGGAAACTGTTCTTGAGTCGGCCTGTACACCTCTCCATGACTCTCCCCCAGCCCTGTCTCTGAATTAAATATTTAAAAGGGCAATTAAATTTAAGAAAAAGCAATCTGATGTTTACAGGCCCTCATAGGTAATTTATAAATGCTGCATTGCAGGTCCCATTTTGTTTAAAGAATTTAATTTGGAAAGAAGCTTCTGCGAGATGCAGGACCTGCCCCAGATGCCCAGGAGAGATGAACTGAAAAATGCAAAAAGCTTGGCTAGGTCCCATTTTGTTTAAAGAATTTAATTTGGAAAGAAGCTTCTGCTAGATGCAGGACCTGCCCCAGATGCCCAGGAGAGATGAACTGAAAAATGCAAAAAGCTTGGCTGACATCAGTGGCTGGGACAGTGATGGCTACCCAGTTTCCTAAGGATTCCTTTGATCATTTGTGCATATAAGTATGCAGACTACCTTATGCAAGCAATGCTTTGCCCTCTATGTCTGCTTTTATATCTGTGTGCTAAATAAACTCATAGAGGCATGAATACTTAAGGATGAAAAAAAAAAATTACCAGACTAAATGCAATGTGACATCCCTAATTGGATCCTGGAACAAATAAATAAATGAATAAATAAATAAACAATAGTAGAAAAGCTGGTGAAATCTAAAGTCTGGAATTTAGTTATGAGTAATGTACTAGTGTTAATTTCTTAGTTTTGACAAAAGTACCATGGTTATGTAGCATGTTAACCTTCAAAGAAAGGGGATGAAGGTGCACAGGAACTCTCTGTACTTTGTCTTTGCTACTTTTTTGTAAATCTAAGAGTATTTCAAAATAAAAGCCATATTTCAAACATACTAAAGGCTATCAGTCTACTGTTTCCCAACTGCTATGTGGTCGAAAGAGCTGAAAAGCAAGTATTTGCACCTGGCCAGGCTCTCACAGCCACCACCCAGTGTAAGGAGAGCAGATCGCAACCCTGGTCACTTTCATTCTCTTTGTCTCAGTATTTTGTATGCTTCACAATTTGTAATTACTTTCTTTATTAATCTGTTTGTTAATTTTTGCCTTTCTCCCAGTAGAATGTAAGTTCTTTGAGAGCAGGACACATGACTAGTTTATTTCATCTCTGTTTCTCTGCTTCCTAGCAGGGTACCTGGTATGTAGTGTGCAATAATAAAATCTTAAGTCTATGAATGGAAGTTCCTACTTCTCATTTCCCTTTCTCTGAAGATCCCCACTTCTGGAGCCAGTGTCTCTTGCAGCTGTTGAAACAGACATCAAGCAATGATGAGTGTAGGGACAGAGTGTGATATCTTTTCGGAGAGGTGATAAAGCTCCATGGGTCTCAAGGCACATTCTCCTCCTGCCTGCAACATAGTGGTTGCTTCCTAAACATCTTTGGGCTGAATGTCAGTGAAATGTTGAACAAAGAAAACCAGATATATAGGGCTGGAAGACTTCGTGAGAACTGAGAAAAGAATACAATGGGGAGAAGGAGGAGAAACAGCCTTGGATGTGCGGAAGGAGAAACTATCTGAAAACTTGGACATAAAGTCTCTAAAAGGAAGGAGAGAAGACAGGCAATATGCAGGTGTCTGGAGGATTCCAAACCAGTGGTCAGAAAGGAATGCGGAGGAGATCTACTGATTGCCTCACCCCAGGCAGCGAGACCAGCCAGGATACCCGGCTTGTTCCTCCCTTAGGTCTGTCCCTTCTCCAGTGCATCTCTCACAGAAGAAAACCTCAAGCATCCCATCACACTCTGACCTTCCCTTCCTGCGGTCGCCATCAACCCAACTCCTCTTCAGCTCTTCCACTGATAATAAAGTAAGTATAATAGAGATAATTTGCTAAGGATTTATTATGTAAAGACTTTACATATATTAACTATCTCAGTTAATCTTCACAACATCATAAAGAAGTTAAAATTTCTATTATCCTTATGTTTTGCAGTTGAGGAAATTGAGATTCAAAGAAATTCTGTAACTTGCTTAAGGTTATACAGCAAATAAGTTGCAGAGGGCAGGATCTGTACCCAAGGATCTGTGATTCCAAGGTCTTCACTATTCAACTGTCTCCACTGGCCATGAACAAAGAATCAACCACCTTCTCTGAGAAGATGGTGCTTGGATCTATATCTTCTGACTTCAGATATTTCTTATCTATTGTCTTGCTGCCACCGACTTAATTCGGTTGGTCATTGACTTTCACCTGAATCATGACATCCTTGCTTCTATCAGTCCATCCTCCATATTCCACCAGAATCATCTTTCTAAACAGAAGCCCCAATCCTGTTACTCCCCTTTCCATATTTTTTCATGAATCTCAAGTATCAGGGAAAATGAGCAAAATGACCATGTATCTTGGCATTTCTGATCTGTTCCTCCCTGTGTAATCTTTAGCATATTATTTAAATACTATAAAACCCAGTTTTCTAAAATCTAAAGTGGAAATTATAATCCATACATAATTGCAGGGAGTAAATAACATATCATATGAAAATTGCTTAATACAGTGCCTGTCCCACAGAAATGACAGTAAATTTATTGAGTTTCTTCATATAAGGCTAGTTGCCCAAGAAATCTCTGAGACTGAGGAGAAAAGAGGCATAGGAGAAGGGCCAGAGGGCTGGGACTGGGAGGTCTGCTCCAGGTGGAAAGAACTCACTCTCTAGAAGTTCATAATGTCTCCCAGGGACTAAGCCTTTGTTTTGGCTTGTCCTTTCCAAAACAATGGGATACATGCAGCTCAGTGGATGGAGATCTTTGGTGGTGGGGAAAGAAAAGAAGAAAGTCTCTTTAGTAAAGGGATCCAGGCACTGTCAGTGACTGGGGGGTCTCTCTTGGGATGTGGGGACATCTCAAGACAGAAAGCACATCTCGGCATCTGAACATACGCAGCCATGCCATGGACTCAGGCTTCATGGCCTAAGAGAGCTCCATTGTCACGACTTTGAAGTATCTCACAATTAGCTTTCTTTGCATAACACCCCTGCCTGGAGAGTAAGTAATCTGATGGTTAAACAGCTAATAAGTAGGGGAGCATGAATAAATAAGAAACTCTGAATCTAAAGCCTGCAAATGTATCAATCGAGCCATGTTGGGTCAATATTTTTAAAAATATTACAAAATTCATATATTTGCCCACTACAAAGCTGCACAAGCAAGAACTATATCACATCCTTGGGAATTTCCGATTCTTTCACGCTTATCAAAAACTCTGATAGTTAGTTCTATACACTTTGGTTAACAAAAATGAAGAACATGATTGCTATTTTATAATAAATACAGCTTGTTTTTTTATACAATATCTTACAAAACATAGTGGGGGATGGCTATCATAACAAAAAGGCGGATCAGTTTAGCAGGGTTCCACATTTTGAGTCCCTCCCGAATTTCCGAATTTCATCTCTGATACTAGGAATTTGAAGACCAATACGACATAGTCAAGGTCCTCCAGCAAGGTGTAGTCTTGTTGAGGAGACAAGAGGATAAACAAATAGTACTTGTATGATATAGTAAGTGCAAAGATAGTTGCATGCTCAAAATACTGTGAGAAGTTAGAGAACGGACACCTGGCCAGGCTTGTGTGGAAGAGGAGTGGAAAAGGGGCTTTCTAAAGGAAGTGATGTCTGAACCAAGTTGTGAAGGACAAGTGGAACTTCCCCTCCCAAAGGCAGGCTATATAGGCAGGAGAAATAGCATGAACAAAGACAGGAGAAAGAAACATGCAGGAAAGTAAAATACCATTGATGCAAAGTTTGGCAACAGCTGTCCAACAAATTTTTTGAATTAATATTTATGGCAGGTCTCCATTCACTGGTTGATGCATTCAACAATTACTTATTGAGGACCTACTGTATGTTAAGCCTAGCAGTAGGCATCCAAGGTACAGAGCTCAAATGTCATCTCTCAAAAAATTCACATTTCAGGAGACGAAATGGTTGCAATACTGTGCAATGAGCTCTCAGAGACCTCACCCATAATACATTCTGAACCAAGGGTTTTATTTGATAGAAATGCTTTGAAAACAATTGTTTATCTTGCCACCGGACATGTGTCCATTCCATTTAATTAGTCTTCAGCCAATTTTGTTGTGCTATCACCTACCCCAATCATCACTTTAATTGAGATTTTAAAATCTATTAAGAAAAATGTACATTGTATTCACCCTTCTAAAAACTTATGTGTAACTGCCCTATTATATAAATCCCCATCACAATTTTGCATGTTTATGTCTGACTCTTCCTGATTAGGCTAACACACCAAAAACGTTGTTGTTTTTAGAATTTGGCTTTTTGGAACTCTTTTTTTCTTTTTCATTTCTTTTCTTGTGCTATTCTAATGCTTATTTTACTAATCATTCACTTCTTAAGTTGAATACTTTGTTTCCCTTTTTTATCATTGAATACTAATGCTATGGATGCATTGCCTAGTATAGTTTTGACCATTTTCCGTGAGATTTGATATGCACTTAGTCCATTATTTTCTAAATAGTTGATAGTTAGTTTTAATTATTCATATGATTAATTGAAAAAAAAGATTTTCTATTTTGCTGCAATTTCCAAGTGTTTTTCATATAAACCTGTTCTTTCAACTTCTAGAATTTATTACACTCTCATAAGAGAACATGAGCTGTTTAATTTCTACTCATTAGAATTTATTGAGGATTTCTTCATGGCCAAGAATATGTTAAATTATTGTAAATATTCCTTGGACATTGTAGAGAAATATTTTTCTCTGTTACAGAATTCAATGTTAAATATTTATATATTCAGCCTCATAAATTTTAATACAAAATTCCATGAAAATATAGATTTTTATCTTCATGATCTATGAAAAAAGTGTTTTTATCTCCCACATAATTGTATTTAAAATTTCTTTTATATATATAAATATTTATATTAAATAAATAAAGTTTATTTTTTAAAGCATTTGCTTTATATATTTAATAATAATGTACATTAAATACTATGTACATTAAATACTATGAATCAAAAATATTATAGCACACTTTCAGATAATAACTTTTATCAACATATACTATCCTTTGTCCTATTTACTGAGTTGTGCTTTACATTGTAATTTGGGTGTTATTAATTCTTTACCTCTACTTTTTATTTGTTTGCATATGCCTGGAATATGTTTTTTAATACTTTTAATTTTAATCTTTCTCAGTAAACTTTTAGTTGTAACTCTTACAAACTGCGCAAAGTTGGATTATTCCTTAACTCAATTTAATTTGTCATGTAATAAAATAATTTAAACCATTTGCATTTTTTGTGATAACCAATAAATCTACTCTCATTTTCTTTGAATGTTTCCTTTCTATTTTTGTTGGGGAGGCTGAAAAATGAGATAATAAATGAAATTTCAGATTTCATTTATTACCAGATTTCCATCTTACACAGTGACAAATCTGCTATGGTTAAAATGTCTTTCCTTCATTCTTTGGATTAAACAAAGTTTTTAATCTCCTCTCTTTACATGGCTCTTGGGCTTTCTTTATCAATTGGATGGGATCACATTAATAAGTAAAGGTTATTTAATAGATTATCATGCTCTTAACTTTCCTCTGAAGACTTATAGAAACATAAAAATTTGGAATTTAACTGATCCATTAATTCTGGGCTTGAGAAACGGTCAAAGCCATGTAACTGCTATCAAGGTGTCTCATAAAATTAGAACACTTCAGTTTATATGGTTGTGGCCACTCTCATTAGATGTCAGAAACTTGTGAGAAGATGATGGATAGAGACCTTCTAGAACAAACATCCCCAGTTTCAGGGAGAAAGTTGCCACCTCTGCTGGTATCACCTGATAAAGCTGCCTCTAACACCATAATACATTGATGTGAAATATTGGTGTGGGGAGGAAGTTGATATCAGGAGCTGATCGTAAAAAGTTGCACTAAAGAAAGAGTTTCTTGTGACCTAAATAAGTCCATATCAAAAATGTACACATTTGAGATAATCTAGCTAAGTTTATATTGTTTTCTTCTTTTTTTAATCCAGATTTGATTGATTTAATCTGAGATTTTTAGATTATTAACATAAAAATAAGTTTTACACTATCTATATATTTTTAAATGTACATAATATTATAACCATAGTAACATGAGTCATTAATATTAAATTCTGTGTTTTACCATTTTATTTGTATTCTTCTAATTATTTATTATCATGATTTCCATTAGTGAGTTTTCTTTATGTTGAATCTTCTCTACCAGGTTACTTTGTAAGAATTTTTTTCTTTTAAGTGAGTGTTGACTTTCTCATCAACTGTATTTCTGAAAATGTCTTTCTTTTGCTCTTGAACAGGCATATCCATCTTAGCTAAATAATTTTTCCATCTCAGTATTTTCTCCCTCAAACCTCTATAACCATGTCTAAAGCATTTAGAGTCCCTTAAAAGGTCTGAGATCATTCTGGTGTTTGTTCCTTTCTAAATAAACTATTTATTTTTGTGCATGGATGCTTATAGAAAAATCTATTTTAACTCTGAAATTCAAAATAATTTCACCAGGCAATGTCTCACCATTACTATTTTCTCATTTCTTTTTATTATTTTTTGACAATACCAGCTTGGTGGTCATTTCTAAGATCCAGCTAATGAAGTCCAGCCAACAAAGTCATTTCTTCAGACCTAAAAAGTTTTCTCATTTCTTCCTTGATTGAATCTCTCCTCTGTCTTCCCTTTCCATCCTTCTAGAAGCAGTCCCTTAAAAGGTCTGAGATCATTCTCGTGTTTGTTCCTTTCTAAATAAACTATTTATTTTTGTGCATGGATGCTTGTAGAAAAATCTATTTTAACTCTGAAATTCAAAATAATTTCACCAGGCAATGTCTCACCATTACTATTTTCTCATTTCTTTTTTTTATTTTTTGACAATACCAGCTTGGTGGTCATTTCTAAGATCCAGCTAATGAAGTCCAGCCAACAAAGTCATTTCTTCAGACCTAAAAATTTTCTCATTTCTTCCTTGATTGAATCTCTCCTCTGTCTTCCCTTTCCATCCTTCTAGAAGCCCTCCTAGATCTGTCCTCTTTCATCTCATCACCATTTTTAAAAGTGTGTCTTTCCTCTTAGTTCTAAAGGAATTTCTTGAACTTTTCTTCTCCTTCAGTTATTCTGCTTTCTGGAGTCATGCTATCCAATACAGTAGTCATTAGCCACATATGGCTATTTAAATTTTAACTTACATAATAAAATGAAATGAAATAAAATAAAATAAAAGCATAGTTGTTGAGTCACACTTTTCAAATAATCAGTTGTTACATGGGGCTGGTGAACAGGTAAAATTAGGTTTTCTCTTTATTCATTTATTTTAATTGTAGTAAAATACACAAAACATAAAATGTGCCCTTTAATCATTTTAAGGTGTACAATTCAGTGGCATTTAGTACATTCCCAATGCTATACAACTATCACCACTATCTAGTTCCAGATCTAAAGAAAACCCTGTATCTATTAGGCTGTCACTCTCTATTCCCTACTGTATCAGTCCATTTCTGTTGCTTATCACAGAATACCTAAAACTGAGTAATTTACAAGGAAATGAAATTTATTTCTTATGGTTTTTGAGGCTGAGAACTCACAGTCTAGGGGGGTGCATCTGGTAAGGGCCTTCTTCTGGGTGGGAACTCTGTACAGGGTCCCGCAGTGACCAGGGTGTCATATGATAAGAATGGCATGAGCTAGAGAGCTAACCTCCTCACTTGCTTTCCTTATAATGCCACCAGAACCATGCCCATGATAATCCACTAAATCATCAACTCATGACTTCACAAAAGGATCGATCCATTGGCGAAGGCACAGCCCATACAGTCCAATCACTTCTTAAAGGCCCCACTTTTCACCACCAAGTGGGGGTTAAGTTCCAACATGAGTTTGAGGGGAGATTCAAACCACAGCACCTACTCCCTCCAACCCCCAGCAACAACTAACCTGCTTTCTGTCTGTATGGATTTATCCATTCTGAATATTTTATATAAATTGAAGCCATCATTTTGTGCATGGCTTTTTTCACTTAACATGTTTTCAAGCTTCATCCATGTGGTAAAATGGAACAGTACTTCATTCCTTTTTATGGCTGAATGCTATTCCATTATAAGGATTCAACACATTTTGTCTATCTGTTCATTTGTTGATGGACACTTGGGTTATTTCCACTTGGGGGCTATTGTGAATAGAGCTGCAATGAACATTCATGTACAAGTTTTTGTTTGAACACCTGTTTTCAATTCTTTTGGGTATATACCTAGGAGTGGGATTGCTGGATAATATAATATGATAATTCTATGTTAACTTCTTAAGGAACCACCAAACCATTTTTCACAGAGGCTGTACCATTTTACATTCTCATCAGCTGTATATGAGAGTTCCAATTTCTCCACATCCTTGCCAACACTTGTTATTTTCTTTTCTTTTTCTTTTAATTATAACCATCCCAGTGGGTATAAAGTGCTAAATGATATCCAGGGACTGTTTTGTACAGTTCATGGGATAAGAACATTTTTTATGTAATTTTAGAGGTTTGTAAAAAAAAAAGTGAAGAATATGCAACAAAGAGACCATCTATGACCCTCCAACCCTAACATATTTACTACCTGGCCCTTTACGGAAAAAGTTTGCTGACCCTTGATACAGAACGTGGCCACCACTGCAGAAATTTCTATTGGGCAATGCTCAGGATAGCTAATGGTCTTGTTAGTAACACAATTACAGTTTTAAATTTAGCAATCATATTTATATCTACAGCAAATCTTCACTAGCCTTATATTATTTCCTGCTTACTCACACTTTCTAGAAATAATATCATCTAGAATATCGTTAAGGCTGCACTCTCTAACTTTTCTCTTCTTACAGTAACTGTTTAACATGGAGATGTTTCCTCTGATGATTCAAATAGGTCCCCTTCTTTTAACATGCTCTATTCTTTCATATGCGTGGAGAATTTTTCTGTCTTTGCTCATCCTGAGAATCAGAATTAGAATTGAGATAGATTTTGGCAGAGACAGTGTGGATCACTCTCTGGTTCGTCAAATAAAGAATAGTTTCAACTTGCTTTTCTTTAACATTGTCAGTTGAAAATTTCAGTAGCCTGAGATGAGTGGTAATGGGGCCCAAGTTAGATATATTTCATCATTAGGCTGAATAGTACCCCCCCTTTATTTGGAAGCAGCCAAATGCCTACCCTTTTTGATGGATACAGTTACACAGTTGGGAGCCAGCACTGGGAGTGGCCATGTTCTCTGTCCAGCCCCTTTGCCGAAAGTTCACCTGGTGTGACCACCCAGGGTGATTGGCAGGGCCCAGATGTGCCTCCCAAAATATCCGTGGTCTTCCCTTCCAATCATCCCTTGTTGATTGATAATGCTGTTCTACCAGTTTCTTTTCCAGGTCCTTCTTAGGCAAACTCTTGCTTTACATGTGGCAAACAACTGCTAGGTTAGGTTCATCCTTCAACCCATTCTCCTCTGAACTATATCTGGCAGGAACTCTTTGATAATTCTGACATAAATGGCATCTTTCCCTCATTTCCATTGCTGACATAACAATTTGTCATTACATCCCATCAGTAAGTAAGAGAGTTTGGGTACGGAGGTGAGCTATTCATGCTCACAATGTCAATTACCCATAAATTTCTATTTAGATTTAATCTTTATAGTTTAGGGGAGCATAATTTAGAAAAATGATGTGTTATCCTCAGTTATCTGTACTTTTTAGAAATCCTGGAGGTTAAAAGCACAAGGACAGAAACCAGACATCCCCAACTCTCTGGCTCACGCTTAGCCTGATTCCAAGAAAAAGTGCCCACAAGAAAACCAAAACCTTTAAACTAATAACAGATGTCGCAGATGTTATAAGAAACATTGTGTTTTCCTGGTACCCAAATTTTCTAGATGGATTATGAAAAGGAATGTGTCTAGATGGATTATGAAGAGGAATGTGTCTTTCATCTGTATGTTTGACAGCGTGTAGATGAAACACCCACGAAGACGGTAGGCCCTAAACAAATACATCGTGAAAAGTGGCTGGCTGGCTGACTTGCTCAAAGACTGGGTTTTTCACTTCTCATCCAGATGTTTTGGCTTCATGGAGGCTCTAGCAGGGTCTGCCAAGCTGATGTGTGATCTTTGAGTGAAGGGTGATACATGAGCACAGAGTATTATACCAGCAAATGAGTGCACAGCCCCATCGTACTTGAAATGAGTTCCCACTGGCTGCAACCTAGGCATGTATCAGACCCACTGGTCCATCTTGAAATACTTCTGACAGCCGAGCCCTCCATTTGCATACATCTCAGCATGACATGTGCTGAAACTGTTAAATTATTATTAGTACTGATAATGGAGTCATCCCCAGCAGTGTATTCGTATTTCTAATGTTGTCACTGCAGATTGTTGTCTGTTAAGGAGAAAGCCTATCAGGCATAAATATTTATGTCTGGATGGATGTCAGATTCTTTAATCAGGAACTGGATTGGTCTTAATTGAATCTTGGGGACAAATTTAAACTCAGTGTTGGTTGTGTGGCTTTTTGCTCTGTGTGAGCAAGGCTCCCTCAGTCTTCTCCCCAGGATTCCTGAGATAGAAGCCTCTGTTATAAGAGCAGGTAGGTTACCTTTTAAGGGTTACTGGGCTCTTAGCTATGTCGGGGAGTGGTCCTTTTAGAGGAGACTGACAGGGCCTTATAGGACCAGATAAAGGAAATGCCGCTTGTGTAGAGCTTGCTTCTCAATGGTGTTTTACAAATCGGGCTTATCTCAATCAGGCATGAGGTCATAATCCCCATAAAGACGGGGCCTATGTCGTGATCACTGTGATCCTTTCATTGTCTGTCTGGTCCACTGCCTGGAACAAGATGACCCCACAATATGTGTGGGATACATAAATACATTAGTGGCAAGAGGCTGTGTTGGGGAGAATCTGCAAAACAGTCAACTCAGTCACATGTGTAGGATCATTGTGATTCTGGATATGTGGACCATTCAGGACAGTCTTTCATTAAGAACCAGTTGCAGTTAGCACTCAAGAGTCCAGAGTGCTAACCAATACACCATGAAATTGATAAATCATTTTCATTTTACACTTTTNCTGGATGGATGTCAGATTCTTTAATCAGGAACTGGATTGGTCTTAATTGAATCTTGGGGACAAATTTAAACTCAGTGTTGGTTGTGTGGCTTTTTGCTCTGTGTGAGCAAGGCTCCCTCAGTCTTCTCCCCAGGATTCCTGAGATAGAAGCCTCTGTTATAAGAGCAGGTAGGTTACCTTTTAAGGGTTACTGGGCTCTTAGCTATGTCGGGGAGTGGTCCTTTTAGAGGAGACTGACAGGGCCTTATAGGACCAGATAAAGGAAATGCCGCTTGTGTAGAGCTTGCTTCTCAATGGTGTTTTACAAATCGGGCTTATCTCAATCAGGCATGAGGTCATAATCCCCATAAAGACGGGGCCTATGTCGTGATCACTGTGATCCTTTCATTGTCTGTCTGGTCCACTGCCTGGAACAAGATGACCCCACAATATGTGTGGGATACATAAATACATTAGTGGCAAGAGGCTGTGTTGGGGAGAATCTGCAAAACAGTCAACTCAGTCACATGTGTAGGATCATTGTGATTCTGGATATGTGGACCATTCAAGACAGTCTTTCATTAAGAACCAGTTGCAGTTAGCACTCCAAAACAGTCAACTCAGTCACATGTGTAGGATCATTGTGATTCTGGATATGTGGACCATTCAGGACAGTCTTTCATTAAGAACCAGTTGCAGTTAGCACTCAAGAGTCCAGAGTGCTAACCAATACACCATGAAATTGATAAATCATTTTCATTTTACACTTTTATATAATCAGGTAACATGAAATATAATTTGATGTACAATTTCTCCTGTTACAGAGGGTGTGCTAATTATAGTGGTATATGCACCCAACATTTTGGTGTGACAAAAGGCTGAGTAAATAGGTATTTTACTTTAAAAAAAAAAAAAAAGAAAAGAAAAGAGCTCAGACTCTGGAACCAGACAGCCTGGGTTCAGATCCCAGCTCCTCCACTTTCTAGCCACTCGTCATTGGGCAAACCATTTCTCTTCCACATAGGGTTGGTGTGCATGTTAACTGTGATAATGGTGCACCAACATTCACTGATCTTTTACAATAGGCCAGTTACTGTTTCAGGTATTTTACTATCTCATTTAATCCTCACAACAACCCCAAGGAAGCAGATCCCAGTATTAGCTCCATTTTGCAGATGTGGAAATTGTGTATCAGGTCCTGTGCTCGGCATTGATAATAAACAGGCTAAGTAAACGCAATCCATGGCTTCAATTCACTCCCAGTCTAGCGGAGTCTGGACAGATAGGAAAAAATCCCACCCAGAAGGACAGCAAGGAGAGAGGCTGGCACAGGCTAGTAAAATGCAGGAAACTAGATCCTTAGAAAAAGAACTGAGGGAGTGCCAGTGATATGTGACTGGACCAATATTCTTGGCAAGAAGGGCTGCAGGGTGTTGTTAACTGGTCACAGGGCCCACATGAGGCTGGGTATTCCACAGCAGGAATAGCAAAGTCCTTGAGGCAGGCAGAGTAGTGAAGCAGAAATGCGTGTGCATTCCATGCAGGCACCTGAGGGTCCAAATGCCCACTTGGCCTTTTTCTCACTCAGAATCTCCAGTACCTGATCCATAAAATGGATAGAATAAAGTCCACCTCAAAGGATTTCTGAGAAGATTAAAAGAAACCAAGCACATAAAGCTTTAGGCACATAGTAAGTGCTCGATAAATGCAGACCTTTTGATTTTGCCAGTGATGGCACTGGGCTCTTGTGCAATGCATGGAACGGAGGCATAGGTAACAGGTGTCATTTGATTCAGGGAGCAGGATGGAGAAGGCAGGAGTTGATGTCCTCCTCTTTATATTCATAAGACATGGAATATCCAGCTACTGAGCAAGTGCCATGATGGATTGTTTTTGTGTGTTTATAAATGTCTTGTTCAAGACAAGGTGAACTCCTTGAGGGTTCCTACTCCTGTTCCTCCAGCACCAAGTGCAGAGCCTGGAGCATAGATGGACTGCTCAGCAAAGGTTTGCTGCTTGAATAAATGGATGGAGGGGGCAGTGAATGGACTGATGGGTGGTGAAGTGGCCGAGCAAACGAGTCAGTCACCAGAGAAAGGGCTGGTCCACAGTGTTAAAAGCCTTCCTAAGAATGTGCTCCCTAAATTGTCACACCTCAGTCCTTGTAAGTAAAGCAGAGGACATCTTCAAGCACCAGTCTTTCCAAGCTTGTGATATTTTCTGAGGAGCCTGAAACTATGTTGACTGGATCCATTTGAGTCATAGTTCTTTGATGAAGGATGTCCTGGCTAAAAGAACCAAGGAAAACCCAAGTGTCCTTCTATATTAGCAGACAACAAATTCCACTGCTGCCCCAGGTAAAACTCATCTCATAACAATAGAATGAAATAGCTTGTGCCAAGTCCCAACATTGAGCCCTACACTTTCCCTGTCATTTAGCCTTTTATTTGTAAAACATTCTAGAAACATCTTTAAAAAGAAACCCATTATATTGCATTCAGACAAAAATAAAACAAAGCACCAAAGACAAAACCTTCAAGTCACATTTATAGGTGAATTGGCACTTGGACTCTTGCAATACCTTAACCTTCCAGTGCCAGGTGGTCTGTGCCCTCTGATGCCCAGCCCCATGGCCGAGTTATTCAAAGCTGGGCAGGAAGAGATGTTCACTGTTTTCTTCTCATTTCCCAGCCCTTTGGTGCTCCCAGATGTTTTAATTACAGAGGAAAGGGAGCGGATGATTCTGGCCATATGTCTCCATTCCAAACAAATAAATCTCCTTGCTGTCCCGTGCAGCTCTGTGGCACTGCAACTGTCCCACCGAAACTGATGCTGTCGGGCCTAATCACCATCTTCAATCCTTCAGTGAGCATGTTAATTCAGAGAACACCGGCTGGGACTGCCATCCCAGGGAAATACTCAATCTAGAAACAATTAGACTCACATTGCAGCAAGATGGTGCCCCTCCTCTGGGGAGCTCTTTGACACTGAGCTGAAAGAAGCCCACTGGGAGTTGAGCAGGAAAAGCAAAGCAGGGCGGGGCCGGACATCAGGGGAATAATTTTCAACTGGGACTTTGGCACCCTCACAGCACCTAGAAACTCAGCATGAGGCTATTATCTATGGCATACCCAGCTACAAAAATGCTCTGCCTCTCAGGAACTTTTGTAGGAACTCAAAGGAGGTGTCTCAGATAGCTGCTGCAGTGTACACACACACACACACACACACACACAGACTCGTGCATACAGATGCGCACACACACTCATTACAGTGAGCTTTTCTGAGGAAATAGCAAAAGCTCGCAGATATATTTGGCGTTCCAATTCAGTTTCACTAAATGCTAAATTTGCTTTTAATCTAAGCATCACCATGCATAGATTAAGAACAAGTCCAGAAAAATTCTATACAGTTGTTGGTTACCAATATAGTTCTGTTTTCTACAATGCCATAGTACCCAAGAGTAAATATAGAGGAAATTCCAAGGGATAAGTATTTTGAAGTATAACAAGTACAGTAATGAAGTGTACACATCTTCAGCATACATTTTGATGAAGTTTTACACATTTTACACACATGTAACCACCACAGAGTTCATGGTATGAACATAACCAGCACCCCAAAGACCTTTCTTCATGCCCCTTCCAAGTCAATATCCACTCCAAAGGCAACAAGTAGTTGAATTAATCTCCATGGATTAGTTTTACCTCTTTCTGAATTACGTGTAAATGGGATCACATGTTCTTTTGCGGGTTGCTTCTGTTATTAGCAATATGTCCAGAGATTCATCCACATGGTGGTGTGTAGCATCAATCTCCCTTTCTCGATGCCATACAGTATTTCATTATCTGAATATACACCAATTCATTCTACTGAGAATGGACGCTTGAGTTGTTTCCAGTTTGGGGTGATTGTGATTAAGCTCTTACTATAAAGATTTTTGCATCAGATATGGAATAAGGTCTGAGTACAGAACAGCTGTTTCTTGACCCAATGTAATTTTAACCCAATGTAATCTCTTACCCGCATGGAAGTCAGATGCTCTAGCAGAAACATATATTTATTTGCTCACGTCCTTTCAATGTTTAAAATCTCTCAATAATGCTCTGTTGCCCTTGGGATAAAATCTAAACCTTCCATGCCCTGTAGCCTTGTCTCTCCCCTCTCCCTAGAGGTTTTTCCCACAAGCCACACTAAACACTTCTCAATTGGTTTCCTGCCTTCTGCTCTCTCTCCTTCTGGCCTTTGCCTGTGTGGTCCCATCAGCCTGGAAACACTCTTGCTCTTCACTGGCTAACTCCCACCCCTTCTTCAGAATTCAACATAGCTGTCACTCCCCCAGAGAAGCTGCCCCTCACTTCTCGTCAGTTTGTCTCCTTTCAGTAGCTTCTTTTCTCCATTCTCCTGCTGCTGGATATTTTAGCTTTGATTCCTTCTGTGTCCCAGCCTGTTTGGATTTGTCTTATTCCATGCTGCTTTGAACTCTTTGCCTATGTTTCATTTCAACTGTGAAGTCTTGAAGTCCATTGTGCCTTCACTCATGTATTTACAGCATATTCATTTATGCAGGCATTCATTCAACAAACCCTTATTGAATATATAAGATTCTCCACTGGTAGCAAAGTAAGAGTGGAGGGAGAAGTACCTCCAAGATATGTAAAGTATAATCTCTGTCCCTGGAATCTTCAATGTAGAGAAGAGTATGGAACAAGCTGGATGGAAAGTAGGCAGTGGGCAAGGCTTGGAATGAGGTAGACACAGCTTTGAGTT
>NW_007727778.1:32278-32927 GCF_000696425.1 Galeopterus variegatus
AAACAAACAAACAAAAATCTTCTAATAATGGGTAAATGACTCATTAAAAGTAAAGTCACCATGCCTATGTAGTTTTGCATAAGTAATGTGTGAAAAGTGGAGGGGAGGGAAAAAATGACAATCCAAGGAAAGAGTGAGATACAACAAAGTCCATTCCTGCCTGACTTCCTGTAAGTTCTCATAGTTGGACTCTGGATGGTCAAAGTTACTTTTCTGTTCCGGATGCAGCATTTCATCTAAAGGTTGGGTAGGTCAGCTCCACTTACTATATAAGAAAAGTATTCTTTAAGTCAGTGGAGACAGTCATTTGAGGGGAAACCTCAGTTCCATTGAGAGTACTATTCCTTGAAAGACTGTAAAATGTGATTCATTCCACACAAAGTCCAGAGACTGAGCCAGCCCAGGGAGCTCCTCTGGACCATGGTCTGCACTGCTTGAGGGCTCATGTCCCTGGTTTGGCTGCAGCCTGGGAGAAGCTCCCCTTGTGGGACACAAAGAAGAGGGTGGCATTAATGTAAGCCATTCCTGATGAAGATACATTATGTTCTTTTATTTACTATCTTTGCCAGGGGTTGGGGGATGTTTAAGAAGCTTACCAGAAGCCAAGGAACCAACGTGGGGTCTGCCAGCTACCAAGTATGTCCATCCC
>NW_007727778.1:33414-42177 GCF_000696425.1 Galeopterus variegatus
TGCAGCCTGGGAGAAGCACCCCTTGGGGGACACAAAGAAGAGGGTGGCATTAATGTAAGCCATTCCTGATGAAGATACATTATGTTCTTTTATTTACTATCTTTGCCAGGGGTTGGGGGATGTTTAAGAAGCTTACCAGAAGCCAAGGAACCAACGTGGGGTCTGCCAGCTACCAAGTATGTCCATCCCTCCTACACATTCAGGGATCTCAGGAATGACCCCTGGATAAGTACATGGTCACCGTGGACCTGCCATGAGCTGAACTTGGGCCAGGGCTCCATTTATTACCTAATTCCCATAATAATGCTTTGAATCTCTGTTATCAATGTCAACTCACATCCTGTGTCCAAGTACCTTTGAAATGTCTGTGTATTCCCCTTTTCCCAATGTACAGTAACCCAAGTAAATGCTCATGGATCCCTTTGAGGAAATACTAGAGGCATCTTCACCATTGACACTTTGCTATAGGGTTGCAGGAAACTTTCACCTGAAGACCTGGTCTTAATCAATGTGTTTAGTGTCTAAAACTGGTTCCTTTCCAGAAACTAAGCGAGTGATCATAAATTTTAGTTGGTTGCCCTCAGCCTCTTGGTCACCCATCTTTGGTATCTTTTGATGGCATGGATTGAGCATTATAATTCTTGGCTGCCCATCTATCATGCCCCTAGTGTTGCCTTGTTCTAGTAACCATCCCATAGCTCTCTGCAGACCAGGCTTCCCTGGCTTCCACTCTAACTTTGCCATCCTTTGTGATCATTGCGCCCAGCTTTGTTTCTTGTCTGCAATGCTGGTGCTCCCCTCACCAGCACATATGTCATTGCTTTGATAAGTGGAGTGTCCTTTGGGCCCTCCCATGGAACATAACTAGCTGATGATTTCCTGTTGTTATTTAGTATACTTCCTCTAGCACAACAACTTCTCTGAGTCTTTTGATCTCTTCTTTCAATTCTTGCCATGGCAGTTCTAGCATTTCTGGTTCACTTAGTATGAACCATGGCTCTCTCCAACTTTCCAAGAGCCATCCCCTGAATTAGTATGGCAGATGTGCTAGAGTTGAGAATTCAACCCTCTTTGAAGATCTATAACCATTAAAATTATGTTCTGAGCCTGAATTTCAGCCTTTTCTGCCCACCTGCTGCAGGAGATGAGACTTTCTTCATGTGTTGCCAAGGAGGCCCTCTGAGTTTTACACTTCATGTATTATCAGTGACTGATCATCCCTGGGTTTTCAATGTCTCTTTCTAACGCATTGATTGCCTCAGAAACATCCATCCTGTTCCTTTATCTTCATAATTATTATATCCCTCAATGTCTTAAAAATCTAAAGTATCACATTCACCAGTGTGTTATCTACCGGTAACCCATTTCAGTTAAACTGGTACATTTTAACAATTGCACTGCTACCTCTTGCTGGAGACAGTCGTTACTCCTCTCCCATCATTAATAGAGTGCTTATTGTCAGCTGGCTAGTGGGTAATCCAGCTCCAATCAGAGTTTACTTCCTTGGCCATTTCTGGCCCCAACTGTCTTAAGTTGGGATCTCTGGAAAGTAGACTCTGAGATAAGGATTTGCATGCAGGGGATTAATGAGTGCTCTTAGCAACAATACTAGTTGGAGAATGAAAAAGGAAGAACTGGGCAAGAAAAAAAAGGTGAACCATGATGCAATTACAATAAAGGCCTGTGTTGATCTCAACAGGGAGCTCTGGAGCTGGGATAGGCCTTTAGAGTTGTTTCCTGTTTAGGCAAGGTTTTTGTATCTCCATATTGATGAGTTATTGGATATAAGATGCCCCTTCTTAGGGAAGAGGAATAACCTTGGGCAAGACAACTCCCTTTGGCTAAAGGGAATTCCCCAAGGAGGAATCTTCTGTAAGCCATCAGCAGCCAACCCTCCAGCAGGAAAGGGTATGAGTGCCTCATTTGTGAAGAAAGGAGCTCAGCAGCTTGTGACAATATCCACTACAACATACATATGGATGCAAATTGTAGAAAATATACAACAAAGACAATAATTACATTATGAATGTCTTTTAAAATTATTAAACGTTACATATCTCTCAAAAAATGTACTTTTAGGGGCTGGGGGAATCACTGTCATGGATTAGAGAAAGAATTACAGACTGGGCTTAGGCAGAAAAGGACTGTGAGAAATTTGATGAACTCAGGTGAGAACACCCAAGACTGCTCACCATGGGACGTGTTTTTCGGATTTATTCACTCAACAATTTTTGGATGAGAACCTATAACAAGCTAGGCACTGTAAATAAAACAGCAAGATGAGGCAGTTGCTGACCTCCAAGAGGTGATAGGAAATGAACAAGCCATACATCAGTAAATAAGATAACTTCAGAGCAATTGGATAGAAGGCCTCCTGGGGCAACACTATATAGGCTGATCTCTAAGTAATGAGAAGGTACCAGCCATGTGAGAATTTAAGTCAACAGCATTTCAAGCAGAGGGAATCGAAACTGCAAAGTCCCTGAGGCAAAAATAAGCTTTTACATGCTGGGGGAACTGAAAATCTGAGTCTCTTAAACCCTCACTATATAGGCTGATCTCTAAGTAATGAGAAGGTACCAGCCATGTGAGAATTTAAGTCAACAGCATTTCAAGCAGAGGGAATCGAAACTGCAAAGTCCTTGAGGCAAAAATAAGCTTTTACATGCTGGGGGAACTGAAAATCTGAGTCTCTTAAACCCTCATTCATTCATGAGGCTTTCTGCATGACAGCTCTTCAAGGAGATCACAGACTGTGAGGATATCAGTCTTGTCTATTGGGGACATAATGCGGTGCTGGGAGGTTCAAAGGGGAAGTGATAGGTGAGGGTAACCCCGAGGGTATTGGGAGCAAAGGCCTTGGGAACCAATGCATCCAGCAGAGAAGGCAGTGCAAGCAAAGGTACGATGTAGACAAAAATCATGGGGGTGGCAACAAGCAATTCCTTTAGGCTGGAACGTAGGCAAGTGAACAGACCCAGTATGAAATTAGGCTCATAAGGTACTTAAGGACCATGAAGTTTGGATTAACTAGGGCATTCTTTATGTCATAGACATTGTGAAGCCACTGACCACTTTAGAGCATGAGATAGAATTCAAGGTCTTCAAGAAGATGAATCCATCAGCACAAGCTCTGTGCTGCAGGAGAGGAAAGATAACCAGTGGAAAAAATAAAAGCCATGTTAATAATTCAGGTGAAATAAGGAAATGGCATAAAATCCATGTATTTGTTATTTATTGTTATATAACAAATTATCACAACTTAGTGGCTTAGAACAACACAAATTTATTATCTCAGAGTTTTCATGAGAAGTCTAGCACATTTCAGCTGAGTCCTCTGTTCAAGGGCTCACAAGGCTGAAAGTCAAGGTGCCAGCAGACTGTGTCCTCATCTAGAGGCTCAAGTGGGGCAAGTCAGCTCCAAGCTCCCCTGGGTCATTGGAAGAATTCACTTCCTTGTGGTTACAGGACTGAGGTCCTTGCCTTCTTGCCAGCTGCTAGCTAGAGACCACTTTAGCTCCTAGAGGCCACTCGCAAGTTCTTGCCACGTGGCTCCCTCCACATTTGTTCATTTGCTTCTTCAAGGCCAAACAAGGGGGAAATTTGTTGTAGCTTCAAATCTCTCTGACTTTGTCTCTGACCTCTAGACCATTTTTAAAAAGGGCTCCCTTGATTAGGTCAGGCCCACTACACTCAAGAGAAGATTATACAGGGCCTACACACCAAGGGCTGGGAATCTTGGGGGCCATCTCAGAATTCTGCCCATCACGTTCCTAAACCCAGTGGTGACTACTGAGCTATGAGGCCAGAGATATCTCCAGAAGTTTCACCTGAAAGAGTCCAAGAGTTTGGTCACGAGGGCTCTTCTCTTCTGAAACATCCAAATTCATCATGTCCCAGGTTCCTCCCCACACCCTCAGTGGTCTTTTCCCACAGATGGCACAATGGAAATATTCAAAAGCATAATTTTCATTTTTGCCAAAGATCTGATTCTGCATGACAATCTCTTTTTCAAGCTGCCAGATTTACTTAAGTTTTTTATTCTATGTTGTCAATAACTTACTTCTCATTTGTAAGAAACACAAAGAGGGTTTGGCTAAGCAGGTCCCTCCCAGGAACGTAGGAAACAGTACACATTCAGGGGAGTGGCCCAGGAAGCAGGGCATTGTGGGATCACAGGTCCCTTTCCAGGCCAGCCTCTGAGGCCGATACAGTAATGGGCCCTCTGAAAAGACAGGGGAACAGGGGCAGCATTGTGAGCCTCTGCTTTCTGGGACAGTCTTTCTTTCAGTCCCCAACTCACTGCCTCCATGGTTTTCTGAATACATTAAGGAAAATGTATGGGTGCAAGAGCCTGAAATTCAACAGCTCATAACTACAATTAACCACCATTAATTAATGGCTGCAAGATAAATGAGCCATGCGATCTGTTTATTCCTGGGTTGTAAGTATTTAAATTCACAGTGGGATGCAAGCCCATTTTTCACCAATGTGAATTTAAAACAAGTTTGAGTTAGGGCTGCATGCTGCAAGAGGCAGACTACAATTTCCTCTCTGTGCAGTTCACATTTTAGGTCCTATGAACTGGCAGGAGGCTGACAGAAGCAAAGAATTACCATGCACAGAGGAAGTAAGGATTGGGCTCTGGTATCCGAGCATGTCTTCCTAAAATGAGGAAAAAACCTGGTAGTCATCGTCTCAACCAAGGGATCGAAGTCCACATCACCAGTGATAGGATATGTTAATATCACATACCATCTGATACGAAAAGGCACAAAACTTCACTTCTGTGATATGCACACCAAAAATGCCTAACCTCAATCTAATCATGAGGGGGGAAAAATCATACAAACTAAATTGAAGGGCATTCTACGAAATAACTGACAAATGCTCAAAAGTGTCAAGGTCATGAAAGACAAGGAAAGACTAAGGAATCATCATGTATTGGAGGAGACTGAGGAGATATGACAACTAAATTCAGTGTGAGATCCTGGATTGTACCCTGGAACAGAGAAAGGACATTAGTAGAAAAACTGCTGAAATTCAAATAAGATCCAAAGGTTAGCTACCTAACAATATAATACAATTAATACTGTACTGTATGTACAGTATTATAGTATTGTACCAATTTTAATTTTGATTATTGTACCATTATGCAAGATATTAACACAAAGATAAGCTGGGTGAAGGATGTATGGGAACTCTGTACTATTTTTGTGGTTTTTTCCAAAATACAAAATTTTAAAAAATGACATGGCATCTTGAAACAAAATTTGGGGTGTTGTTCAATTCGCAAATTTTTCTGAAAAATTCCTATCTTTGTGCATAGACATGAAGAAACCAGCTAAATTTGCTAAATTTAAAAGATAAGAAGGAAATACATCTTTTAATTATTTGCAAAATAGTTTGAAAACAAATGTGAATTCTGCTTGAGAACTGTTGCTTGTGGAAGCAACAGGGAGTTAGTAGACAGTGCCTGGTCCCATCCGTCACAACATGGCACTCAGGTGGTGAGATTCTGCTTGCTAGAAAACTGCTATAGGGTCAGAGAGAGAAGGGAGAAAACAGCATACAAGACCCTCCTAACCTGAGAGAGAAGAGGTGAAGAAAGACATTCTGCAATTTTTGCTATGAGAAATAAATAGAATTTGCCCACTTTACCTATTCTCTAACTAGCCATATCTCTGTCAAATGTCATTTCATTTGTTTATTTTTGCATAGTATCTCATGGAACACAAATTGAAAAAAATAATCTAAATGTTGACATTTTTAGGCTAAAGGCAAGGAAACATAGAAGCGGGGTCATGATATTTCTTTTGTACAATCTTTTAGCGTTAGAGAAACGTGAATATGTTAATAGACAATGAAGAAGAAGCAGGTGCAGGGGAAAGATTGAAGGTAAGATATGCCCAAGGTGAGTTACTATTATAAAACAAGCCCCAGTCTCATAACAGGTCAGCCACTTGCACTCAAATTCTCACAGGAACAGAATCACCAAGAACACAGGCCAGCAAAAAATTAGCAGCTCCTTCCCAACTAACCTGGTTTGGAAAGAATCATTTTTCTGCTCAGCACTGGAGGACCAATGTGCAGAGAAGCCTGCTCAGCTGGAGGATCAAGTGATGGCTGCAGTTTTCACCTGCTCCTGGCCCTGTAGAACAGATGCCACCCCAGCAGCTAGCTTGGAACTGCCTTGATGGGCTAGTCAGCCATCATCCCTTTTCAATTCTGGAATGCCTTCTCATTGTGCATTGCCTCATGCAATCTCCTTTGTGCCGCATCTGATGCAATGTGAATGGTGCCTTGGATTTGGGCAGCAGCAGGGTGCTGTGCTTGCAACAGAAAGCTTCCCATGAACTCCCAAATACAGGCATCCATGCTGCTTCTTTATGAGTAGACCCTCATGGCTTCCCTTGACTTTCCTAAAGTTACACTCAAGCTTGTCATATCCTTTAAACAGAAATATATAATTACTTCCACACCTCTGTTCTGCAGAGGACAATGTGCTGTGTGTGTTTATATGCCTGGCCCAGCCTGCTTCTCTTAGCCCTTTGGTCTTCTTCCTAGTCCGTTCAGGAACTAGTTAGCAGGAACACCTCTTAACACGAGCAGTAACCCAACAGGGACAAATACCTGATGGAGCTGGTAAACATCGCTGGGTTGAATTGTAAACCTGTACCCAGAAACCTTTTTTAGATAATTTTGCCAGGTTTGAGAATTTTACTCAAAGAATATAATCATTCAAAAACAAAACAAAAAATGGTAAAAGCACTGTGTCTGAAGATATTTACTTCTGTGTTAGTTTAATGTATATTATTAAAAAACAATTGTAAATACCATAAACACCCAATAACAGAAAAATAGTTAAGTAAATAAAACTATATCAAAGCAATGGAATAGTTTGCAGCCAATAAAGACATTAATTAGGAATATGACAAAGAAACTCAACATTTGTTTATGATATAATGTTAAGTGTACAAAGCAGAATACAGAATTATATCTATACTATGACTAAAACTATAAAAATTATGTCTGCATGTGGACAAGATCTAGAGCAAATATGAAAAATGAAAACAGCTTTATTTGGGTTTTTTATTATTGTCATTATAATGCTGTTGCACGGTAAATTTAAAACTTTAAAAAGATGAAAGAGTTCTACCAAAAATGGAGCAATTTTCAGGGGGGAAACATTTGTTTTGAGTACCTCTTCTCTTTTTTTCCTTCCAGGGGAAAATATTACATTTGAGAGAATGGGTTGTGTCTAGAAAAATGAATAAAAAGTCTAAAGAAGGATCCCAGGCTTTGCTCCTTCAAGACAATTTCCCCAAGTATAACGACAGTGTGAGATTTCCCTGCAGGACACACCACACCAGGGGGCTCTGTGGCCAGCAGAAGGGAGTTGGGGAGGTGAGAAGGATGTGTCTGAATCTTCAGGGAGCCTTTTAATAAACACAGAGGCCCATCACTCCAGCCATTGGAGATTCTGGAGCTCCATCCCTGAAATTGGGAAAAGCTCCCCAAATAATCCAATCTCCTCCCAGTCTCTCACCTCTGGCTGCAGATCTGTAATCTTCCAACATTACATTCACACTATGCAAAGGCTGGCCAAAGAGGGCAAGCCTGAAATGCAGAGGAAGGCCAGGTTCCACCTCAAGGAGCACTACCATTTGCCCAAGAGACAGGAGAATCTAGTGTTCTCCTGGTATTTCCTCATTCTTGTGCCCTAGACCTTGATGGAGTGGAAATGGAGCTAACTCTTCAAGAATGATGGAGGCCACCTCCCCTTTGCACAAAGGCTTAAGCCTGAGTGGGTGAGAATAAGTCCAAGGGTTTTACAGTTAGAGAAATTAGAATCTAGCTCTTCTCTAAATGCAGCCTTGCAATACAAAATTCACTTACTTTTTAAAAGAAAAATAATATTAAATATTCTGTCTCTTAACTACCTGTGCCTTAACTACCATATACCTTTGCATACGTAGGCTGTTCCCTTTCCCTGGATGACTTCACCTACTTCTCTGCTTAAGAAGTGCTTATTCTTTCTCTGAAAAGTGGGTACTACTTATTTTTGCCATCTTAATGACAACAAAACTGAAGTTAAGTGGCTTGCTTGAGGTTACACACCTAGAGAACTGCAGAGATAAGATTCAGAGGCAGGTCCGTTTGACTTAAAACCCCAACTTTGTCTTGTCACACTATGCCACTTTCAAACAATGAGCATATAGTATAACGTCCCAGGCTTTGCCAAACTATTTTATTGTCAATGGTTTTTTACATGCTGGTCTTCCCTGTTAGGCTGTGAGCCCGCATTATAAACCTGATGTTTCTTGAATGAATGAATGACTGGACAAATATGAAAGCTACTTAGCTGTGTTCATGTAACAGCCTAATTCAAAACCACCCTTATTATCCTCCCCCTAGAATGAGGTTCACACTCTGGCAGGGAGGGTACTATTTTTTTTTTTTAATCTTTCCATGAACTTTTTTTAATTTTTTTTTATTTTGTCAATATACAATGTAGTTGATTATTGTGTCCCATCACTGAAACCTAATATTTTTTTTTTTTTAATCTTTCCATGAACTTTTTTTAATTTTTTTTTATTTTGTCAGTATACAATGTAGTTGATTATTGTGTCCCATCACCGAAACCTCCCTCCCTCCTCCCTCTCCCCCCTCCCACCCAAGTGTGTCCCCTCCATTTGCTTGTTGTAAGAACTTCAAAAAAAATTGTGGTTGTTATATCTTCCTCTCCCCCTCCCCGTTTTT
>NW_007727778.1:43177-53787 GCF_000696425.1 Galeopterus variegatus
GACTTGATGATTTCCATTCCTTTGGATATATTCCCAGCAGTGGGATAGCTGGGTCATATGGCAGATCTATCTGCAACTGTTTTCGGAACCTCCATACCATTTTCCATAGGGGTTGCACCATTTTGCATTCCCACCAACAATGTATGAGAGTTCCTTTTTCTCCGCAACCATGCCAGCATTTATCGTTCAGCATCTTTTGGATTTTAGCCATCCTAACTGGGGAACAGGAACCAGGGAGGGTACTTTTAAGTACCAGGAAACAGGATGACTTTCTTTTTCCTCTCAGCAAAAGGATGGGACCATAGCTTCAAAATATTCAAATATTCTCAGAGGCGAAAAACACCAGTTGCAAATATTATTTCATTTATATCATAAAATATCTATTTCCAAACGCAGAAAGATGACTGGGCACAGCCTTTCCTAGTGCAAGAACAGGCCTGCTGGCAGGAGGGAAAGCCTTCATGAATGCTGTACAGGTCACAATGGAGAGGGTGCAAGAAGCACTTTGCAGCAATCCTGATCCAGACACTTGCCTGGACACCTGCTGTTAACCCTGCCAATCCACTAGGTACTAGCAGACAGCACATGGCCAGAGGAAGAGCTTACAGGGGCTCCGCCAATAGTATTCTGGTAAATATTTAACAGCCAGCTCTTTGGGGGAGAGATGGAGAAGGTATGCCCTGACCTCTAGCATTTGCCAATTTTCATGGTGTAAATATTCCCAATCTGGCCGTTTTGAAGCTACCAATAAGACACTGACTGGTTTGCATAATTCCTGAAATGTTAACAATAGGCTCTTGTGAGCTGGTACCAGCCAGCTCCTGCACAGCAACTGGGTATTGCTACCCCTTTAATGGCAACTTTTTTAGATTAAGGCTATCGGGAGGATGAATGGCTTATCAGAATGTGATTCCAGAAATTCTCTTTAAATTCTGTAAGCCAGATCACAGGATCTTTTTCAATGCATGAATATCATTGACCCAACAATACACTAGCCACATAGCAATAAAATACAACATTAAAATATAAATAGATATTTATTTACATTTCTCTATCTCTCTCCATAATAAAAGGGGATTTATTGTTTTAGTGACTTTTACGGATTTCTATGAAACTCCATCCTTCTCTTGATTATGAAGACAGACCTACCTATTCCATCATGAGGAGAATAGAGGAAACACCAAGAAGGGAAAGGGTGACAAGAATTTACTAGTTTGTGATACTAGATAGCAAAATGACGCGTGTGTGGGTGGCACCATTTGCCCACCACCTCTGGTTCTTAGGCAAAAGGAGAAGACAGGTGGGCTGAAGGAGAGATCAGCAAGATCAATCTGCAGGCATGTGACTAGCATCTTCTCATCCACCCTTTCTTATTTTATGAAGTCATTAAGTCTAATACATGGAGATAAATGGTAGGGGATTTGCAATTCTAAACCTAAGTTGTGTTTCTCTTTCCTTTCCCCCATCCAATGGCCCATTTCCTTTTGGCCAGGTAGCTGCCTGGCTTCTGACTCTTAACATTTTTTTTTTTTCAGGGAGTGAGTCTTGCAGACAGGTCTCAAAACTTATTGGAGTGGAGTAATGACCATAATAAGTAAACACGGTCTTAAAGACTCAGCAGTTTTTGAATCTAATCCTAGATGCACCTACATCCTGTGAATCCTAGTTACTTTGTTTCTGATGCATTGCTGGGCACTGATTCCCTGACCCGGTAGGCATATACAGACTAGTTGAGCACACCTCCCTATTCAAATAACTGCCCCCTGATGTGAGAATTGTGATAAGCGTTTTACAGGTGTGCACAGGAGCTCCAAACACCCAAAGGCAGTCCTCTGAGCAACAACTGTGGGTCCTGACTCTTTAAAGGGAAAACACACTGAAGAAAGGGGGTACAGAGAGTGGCAATGAGGATCTGCACAGGAAGCAAACCAAATTTCACAAGGATGACTGATAAAGGAATGGGAGGACTAGAAGACCTAGGGACACATGCTCTGCCTGAAGGCATTCACGGTTCCTATATAAAACATCTGGATTCAACACACAGGTCACCCCTTTGTGGCTATTGTCACATGAAGCATTTCCCTTAGTAGGAGAGACCTGGCAGTCACTCTTCCACTCTTAAAAGAACCAGCCATATCAATCTAAGCCAGCTCCAGTCCCCAGGATGCCCCTGTTCTCATTTCTCCCTCCCTGTCCCCATCACGTGGACAGGCGAGGAGGGATCAGCCAGCATCAGCATCATTATAGATTTACCCAATCAAGATTCACAAAACACCAAACATGTTGAAGAGTTGCTTGTATATAAATGTCTGCTCACACCCAGCATTATTTCAAAACTCCGTTTTAGATATCACACTTTCCTCGACTCCCTTGATAAATCGGATGCCTGTGAAGATTAGGGCAACTGAGTCCTGGTTCTGGTTGGAGCAACAACATCTCCTGTCATGACCACCAGCCCCTTAAAAAGGCCCGCTGGTGGGAAGTTTGAAGACACCGCCACCTCATTACACCAGCCCTGTAGTCACTCGGTGATCCTCTTGTTGAATTAGAACATTCACAAGAAATAGTAACCATGCATGGAAGAATCAAAATTTTTCTCTAGGGATCAGCAAACTATGGCTCAAAGACCAAATCCACCTGCTGCCAGTGTTAGTAAATAAAGTCTGTGGGAATGCAGTCATGCACATTTTTTTACATATTGTATGAAGCTACTTACAGTGGCAAAGGCAAGGGACAGAGATTGAGTGACGAGCAAAGCCTGAAATATTTTCTATCTGGTTCTTTACAGACAAAAGTTTACTGACCCCTGTTATAAAAGGTTTGGCAGCACTCACAGACAAACATTCAAGGAGAAGTTTTTAAACTGTCAATACAGTTTTTCAACTTGTGTTTACCCAAGTCCTCAGGAAGGACTGAACAACAACCCTGCAGGCGAGATGCCACGTGAAACAAGCCAGATTCTGAAATCATAGTCATGGCAAAACACAAGCTTTGCCGATGGACCCAAGAGGAGAATTAGAGTTACCTAGGTGACTGCAGGAGATCAATTGCCCTCCCATTACTACAGAAGTGTATGTCATCTAAATTTTCTCCTTGATGATATCGAAAGTGTAAACTTCTGAAGGTCTGAGGCTATGAACAAGGTCTGGCATGGAATGGGTGCTCCAAAAATGGATCTAGAAAGGAAGGAAGAAAAGAAGGATGGAGTGAGGGAGAGAAAGAGGAAAAGAGGAACGGGAAGCTGGAGGAGAAGAGAAGCAGCAGGAGAGAGAGAATGAAAATAAAGTGACACCGTTTCCAGCAGCCTTGCTGTTGTGACCGTTGTAACTCTGTGACTCGGGGGCTCAGTATAAAGCAATATCCAGTCAAGGATGTGAGACAACAACCAAAAGAGAATTCAGAGGTATGAAACTCTTTTTGCTTTTACTTCTCAAACTCATCAAAAAGACACATAATTTTCTGCAATGCTTCTTATAATGTCCCTTTTATTTTTGCATGTCCTCAGCCCTCACACACTGCAGCTGCGATCCGACTCTCTAAGTCTCCTCAATCCCTCTCCTCCCCAGCTCAAACTTTTCCCTTTTCTTTTTCCTCTTGACACCCAAATCCTGCCCTGCGTGACAGGAGGCTCCTTAGAGATGAGAGGATGAAAGAAGCTCTGCTTGTCAGGTCAGATCCTCTTTAGTGGGCAAAGAGGACAAGCCTCCAAGCACAACAGGGTTAACAATTATGTCCTGCAGCATTCCTCCTACACAAGGAAATTTCCATCATATTTAAATGGCTTATAGCACAGACACTGGGAACAGACTTCAGGGCTCAAATCCTGGCTCTGCCTCTTACTGGTTGTATGAACTTGGGCTGTTTTACTTAATTTCCTTGTGCTTCAGTTTCTTCATCCATAAAACAGGAATGATAATAAAAGTATCAATCTTATAGACTTGTTCCCGGATTAAATGAATTTATTTTTGTAAAGCACTTAGATACGTACAGAGTACAGAACAGTCTCTATATACATGTTTGTGAAATAAAATCTCATCTTTGTAGGTTACGAGATCTTATCCCTGAGGTCAGGCCTACTGGAATAGAAAGTTAAAAACATCTAAAATGGTAAAATAAAGTAATAAAATATTTCAAAGCTATTGATATCTTCAAAGAAAAAAGTGTGCAAAAGAAAAAAATATAATGCCAAAATAGTGTAGTAAAACTTAATGGGGTGGAGTAATGACAGCATTTTAGAGCTTACTAAAAAGCAAACATGGTCTTAAAGACTCAGTAGTGGTTTTTAAACTACCCACATCCCATGAATCCTGCTGTGTTTCTGGTGACCTGGGAGGTGTGTACAGACCAGTGGAGCACACCTCCCTTTTTGAATAACTGTTCCCTGAGTTGCCTTCTGCTGCTGGGAAACATCTGGGAATGGGGAAGACAGGCATGGGGTGCGATGGGGGTTGGGGGGGTGTGACATCAACTATTCATGAGTAGGCTAAGCCATCATTCACCAATATTAAGTATTAGCGAGTGTTGCTAGGCTGCTGAAAACTCTACAATGACTCCCAGTGCACCTTCCTCAGCATGCTCCATAGCCTTTCATGACCTGCCCCAAACCTCCCTCTCTACTCTATCTTTTACCTCTCTCTGCTACACCTCACTGGCTCTGCTCCTCCTGCACTTGAATCTCAAGCAGACCAGCCTCCTTCCCACCTCAGGACCTTTGCACACATTGCGCTCTCATCGGGAGCTCATTTCCCCTGCAGTGGCTCCCTCTTGGCCTGCGTGCTTCAGCTTTCCCTGACTCCCCTTGCTGTCACAGATACCCTGCTATTCTTCCCCAGCTCTTTGTTCTCTTGCTTCAAGTTACTGAAATTTGTAACTATACATTGTCTTGTTTAACAATTTTTTTTTTAATTTTGCTGTTGTTTGTCTTGCTCTACTACAATGTGCCTTCCATGAGAGAGGTTATCATGTCTGCTTTATTCTCACTTGTATCCTATGTACCTCCTATAGAGTCTGACCTGTGGTTAGGGCTCAATAAATGCTCAATGAATGAATAAATGAATGAATGGTGAATGACAATTCAAAGGGAATCATAGAAAACACAAGTCTGAGTTCAACTCCTAACTCTAAGGCTCAGTCTGTGACCTTGGGCAACTACTTCTCTACTTCTTTAGTTAATAAGTCTAAGAAGGGATTAGAAAAACTTTTGGCATCCAATGTGCATGAAATAGTTGTTGGTTATTATTATTACTACTAGTAATAGTGTTGGTGATTTTAGTACTATGTCTCAATTTCTTCTTCTAGCAATTAGAAAAAAAAAATAATCCAGTCTTGCCCATCTCTTGTATACTGTTTCTAAATAAGCGATGACAATAACTCATGTTGACAAGGGCATAGATGTAGTTCTCTTCTCATCTATAGAAGAGCTCCAAGACCTCAGCCCCAAGGTCTTACACTGTTGGAGAGGGTGTGTTTGAATGCCAGGAGGGCATGTGGCGGATCCTGTTTCCTGCACATTACAGCAGACAGGCAGCCTCAACACTGGCAAAAGGAGGGGGACCAGCCCACACAGCATATGGACCTGCAGCGGAGCATATGGGTCTGGTCCTAGAGAAAGGGCCCCCATATGTTCCCCGAGCTGGTCCCGGCTCGCCCACTCCCAGCCTCCACACACTTTGGGCTGGTTCATAAATCAGCCTCTTCCCACCATCCCGGTGCACCAGCTGATCTGTGTGTGATTAATGCACCATTTGCCTGCAGCCTACAGAGAACCCCAGGTACAGGTGGAGAGGAAGGAAAATGACTTAATTGGAGTGGAGGTGGGGAGGAGGAGAGAAGAGGAGGTCATTCCTCATTGCTATTGAGCCAGAACTATCTTTAGAAGTCCTGGCTTTGTAAGAATGAGCTTTCTTGGAAATCTGTCTTACAGACTCCCCAGGAACCCCACTGCAGCCTACGCTATTGCCTGGGCCTTACCTACAAAAGCTCAGAAAGTTGATTGCTCTATTCTGTTCCATCACAGCTTCCACGATCCTCCTGGGCCTCTTCATCTGAGCTTAAATGCACATTCAGATCCTGTAAGGAACAAACAGGCTAGGGTCCCTGGAGACAGTAAGACTAGTGCCAGGTGGCATATTCACTCAACTGTGCTTCAGACCAATATTCTCCAATTGTGATCGACAGAGAGCAAAGGGTTCTCTGCAGTTGCCACAGGAAGGGAGGGCTCCAGGGCTCCACTGCTGGTTTAATCAGAGACATTTTGCTTTTACTTTGTTTTACATTTTAGGCTTTTCAAACACGATTTAGTTTTGATTTTGTTGAGGGTCACATGATTGGAAATAATTGAGACCCACTTGAATTAAAAAATACTGCAGATAGAGAAAGGAGTGTTTCCTTTAAAAAGCACAATAATAAAACTAAACCTGGTTGCCATTCACTGGGCAGGAGACAGGGCAGCACTGTAATTGATGGTATAGACTTCAGATCACTTTTCCATTGGTGATTGTGTGACCTTGAGCAAGAAACTTTCCTCTTTAAGCCCTGATTTCTTCATCTATGAAATGGGGATAAGAAACATTACTTGACTTAGAGGGACACAGGACAGCCCAATGAGATTAATACGTGCACTGTATTTATGTGATACTTGGAACACAATAAATGGCCAATAAGTATTTGCTATTATTTTTTTCCTTATTCAGTATGCCACTCACTGTGCTAAACATGCTATTTGCATTATCTGTAGTTCTCATACCTCATTCCATAAAAGTTTATCCCAAGTTTATAGATGAGCAGCCTGAAGGTAAGACCTGGGCCTTGAACGATGGTCCCAGAACGTGTACTAACATCAAAGAGGGCATTGGTGTTCAGAGTAACCCAGTTTGAGAATCATCCATCTAGCTACTAGCTCTGTTCCATTCAGTCTTCCTTGAAAACAACATGTAATTTAACGTGGTTAGGCTTTCTGATCCCTTTTCTTGCATCTATTCTCACATATGCATTCATCCATACATCCATCAAACTACACATCCAATTCAACAAACACTATCAAATGCCTGCTTAGTGCTGAAACCTTAAAAATCATTTTACTTCTCTGAAAATCAAAGTTCCCTTCACTAAAATGGGGGTGTTAAGACTGACTATAAGGCAGACTTTTTGTAGAAGGAAATAAATTACCTAAAAAGGTTTTGCAGCCTGTAAAGTGCTTTCTCCATATTAGTTAGGGATAAGGTGAACAGTTCACTTAGATATTCCTGGCATAGACATTTAGTAGCATCCCAGTTACTCTCAAAGGGTCTCGTTTGCAAGATAAATCCTTCAATCCTTCAATCACCCTAGCTCTGAAGATGGCAGTGATAGCAGGGTATATTTACACTGGTTCATCTAGACAAAGGGGCTACTTTTCCCTCCACAGAAGTTTTGAGAAAGAGCGAGGCATGATAATGACTCAGAGCATGTTTTGAAGTACTATGGGCTACTCTCCTCTATTTGCAAGGAGTCCATACAAAAACACATTCCTAGAGGATAACCAGGTAGATTTGCGGGATGAAAATATGGTGGTTATGGAGGTAGGAGGTGCAGGGGAGTTGAAAAGGCTGTCTTTGGAATTTGATTTTTTTTTTCAATTTATTTAACAATCCTGAATTTGTACAAGAGGAAATAAGAAATTTTTTAGTTTTATAATTACTATTCAGTAGTAGTTGGAATAACTCATTCAAAGTAACCGCATGGGTTAGGAGACTGCTTGTGAACTACCCTGGGTTCTAGTCATTGTTCTTACTATTCTTTTTAACTGGTTCTGGCACATTTGGAAAGTCACTCTATCCACTGAGATAATTCCCTCATCTGAATAAAGAGCATATTATAATACTTGCCCTCTGATTCTGCAGAGTTGTTACAAGATGTATTAGTTAACTTTTGTTGTGTAACAAACCATTTCAAAACTTATTGGCTTAAAACAACCATTTTATAAATAACTCTGTGGTTTGGCTAGACCATCCTTCCAGTCTAGGCTCAGCTTGGGGATAGGCCAGGAGCTGGCTGATGTAGGATGGCCTTATACGTATGTCTGGCTATAGGCAGGCTGTTGGCTAGGACACTTCAGTTCTTCTTTACATGACCTCCTGTTCTTCAGCAAGTTAGCTCAAGAACATTCATGATGTTCTTGGGCTTCCAAGCACAAGACAGCCCCATTGCTTACTGTGCTGAGCACCTTGCACCACCTTTAGTCCTCACATCTCTATTACATGTAGGCAATTTTTAAATGAGGAACCTGAGTGTAAGACCTTAGCCTTGAATAATGATCCCAGAACGTCTACTAACAGTGCAGAGGACATTGGTGTTCTGGGAACGCAGTGTTTCAAGTTTCTACTTCAATCTCACATTTGCTAACAACTCTTTGGCCAAAGCAAGTCACACCCAGATTAAAGAGATAGAAAATTGACTCTGCCTGCTCATGGGGAGTACAGCAATGTCACACTGCAAGAGCTTGGAAGCAGGGAGGGAAAGAATTTGTGAATAATTTAACAGTCTACCACAAGAGACAAGGGAAATATTTAGGAAAACTTCACATGAACTAGTGTAACCTGATATTAGAAAACCCGAGTCAACTGGAAAAAAGAGCCCCTTCCAAAGTATTTTGGGGAACCCATAAGAAAGTATTTCCCATGTGCTAAATAAAGGACACCATCAGCTACTAATATCTGCAAATATATCTCTTCTCTGGCTCTATCTCCCACCCTTCCTCCAGCTCACATAATTGCCTTACTGTCCTCAGGGTCTGCTGTTTCCTGCTGAGCCATGATGCTTCCATCAAAACGGCATGTCTGCTGCACATGGTAATGTCTTCCCCAGGCCCTTGAGTCTAACACTGCCCCAGCAAGGTACAACATTGATACCAAACATTGATACCATGGGTCCCAAAGGTGCTGGTGCTTACAAAGTGGGGGAAAGTGCCTCCCATGTTATTGTCAATTTCTTTCAGGGAGCCCCATGTAGTATTTCCGGCATCCTCTCTGTCTCCCTGAATTTTCTAGTGAAACAATTCTTTCCGTTCATTCTCATCACTGTGGCATCCATAGGTTCCCAGAACAAGATGATAGCAAGAGATGACAGGAGACAGATCTAAGATACCAGCACCAGGATGCATCCTCAAATAATTCCCCACTCATAATTCCTAAGGGTTTTATGGGGCAAAGCTTGACAAGCCTGACAGCCTGTTTCCATGGAATGAGCTCACTCCCAGGGGGTTCCTCAGAATCTCATTGCAATGGACTTGAGCCAGCTTCTCTGCTCTGTTAAACAAGGCATTCAAGAACACAGGCTCTGGGACAGATGTATATGAACCCAGTTTCAGCTGGTCTCCTCACTAACTGTGTGATCTTGAGCAAACTGTGAACCCTCTAAGCCTCAGCTGCCTCATCTGTGAAATGCAGGTAATAAAAGCACCTATATGTTTGAATTATCATGATGGTTATATTACACAGTGCTGTAAAAGCTTAGAACAACATGGTGAGACAATCAATGTTAATCTTTATTGCTAACATCTTTGTTATTATTACCCTAAGCATGAACACTGTCTAGTCTCCTGCTGGGAGAAGGTGATCCCAGCTCCCCTGTGAAATGCAGATCTTTGCCTGCAGCTCACATGCCCTAGCCTGAAGCCAAAAGGCACACTCTCATCAATGACTCGGAGTCACAGGGTCAAGGCAGAATATCAGCTTCCCTCTGGCTTTCAGCTCAAAACTCACTTTGTAGGGGAGTTAAGGTTCCCCAGTCCATCTAAATATTTCAGTTTCTGGCTGAATGTCTGCCAGCCTGTTAGGAAAGCATTGATAACAATGAAGATAAAAAGTGTATTTAGAAAGAATGTGAGTGAGTGTGTATATGTGTGGGTGCTTTTGAAGGTCTGTGTAAGTGAACTCCTGATTCAGGATACATCTGTGCTGGGGGCAAAGGCTGTCTCGCGCAAGTCTTATTAGGAGAATGACTGGGTGAAAGCCAGACCTGGATTATCACAAATGGATGCAGAGGGAGGAAGAAAATCAGGCCTCCTGCCCACTCAGCAGTTCTTGGCTCTAGCCCCATCGTGACCATCTAATGTCGTTCTTGCATTAGATGCTGCAAACACAATTGACTTCTATTACTTATAAAGCCAACCACTTTACTTCATTAAGCGTTTAGGATGGACTTCAGAGATTTCTGAGATGCTGGATGGCACAACCAGCCCCAACCAGTCTGTCGCTCCAGCCACCACTCAGACCACACAGCAAGAGAAGAATATTCCTTCATTCCACATTCAGCATCCAGACTCCATTAGCTGACAGTTTAAAGGTTGTTATTGCAGTTCAGACACACACATCCCAAAATATTCTTTCCCTGTCATGTAGTTATTTGATCCATATGCAGTGCTCTGTCTCAATTCTAGGCCTGGAATATAAAGATAGATTTTATAGTGAAGTAACCTTCAGGACGCTCACAGTCTGTCACGGGGAATAGAACAGAAAAGCAAAGAGATAGGAATGACGTAATGGTAAGAGTGCTGTGATGATTACAAAAGAAACAAATCGTGCTAGAACTCAGCAAGAAGGGTATGGAAGAATCAATAACGGCTTCATAAT
>NW_007727778.1:54502-55209 GCF_000696425.1 Galeopterus variegatus
GGCGTGGGGGGGGGGGGGTTGGAGAGGTATTTGTCCTGTGGACAAAAGCTTTAACTGATGGTGTTAAGCCAAGGAGTGACTTGGTTATGTTTGGGTTTCAGATAGATGTCAATAACAGAGATGTTAAAGACAACCTGGAGGAAGAGCCAGGGAAGTAGAAGACTAAAGCATGAAAAAACCTAAACTTACACTTGGTTATAAAAGGGCAAATTTTCTAAATATAAACCTTCAGTCACAAGACTCTTTTTCCCCATGATGGAGCATTTTTCATGGAGCATATAAGCTACCTTTAAGGATGCAGCTTAAATCTTATTGCATACTTTGCTCAATATCTGAATTACTTTTTCATCATGGAAGAATTGACTTACAAATCAACATAAAATCAGGAGCAAGAGGATGGTCACTTTCTACTCCTAGTGTTTCATCCTCACTGCCTCTTCACACCAAGTTCTGCCTGGTCAGACACTAACAATGTGATGGAGAGAAAAGGCATTTCTCTGGCATTTTCTCCTTTACCTATAAAAAGTCCCAGGGTGCATCTTTCCTGCACAGGAGATAATAAATTCTAAGGGTAGTGTGTGTGTATGAGTGCAGTGATCCTCCATCACAGAGCTCAGACATCACCTCCTAGGAAACAATTCCTTACATATTCTCACCCCACACCCAGATGGCCACTCCCTGCCCTGTGAACACAAGTAACATCTACT
>NW_007727778.1:55483-96348 GCF_000696425.1 Galeopterus variegatus
GTCTGCCAGGTAAGGGATTGTGTTCATTGTACTGGAATTTACCTGGTTCACCAGAGTTGGAGCTGCTTTTCATGCATATACATGAACTTCCCTTGAATCTAGATATATTTGCATTTGTACTCTCTCTATGGAGAACAGTACCTTAACTTTTTTATTTTCTAAGGTAGGAGTCAGCAAACTATGGTCCACAGGCCAAATTCAGTCCACATTCTGTCTTTATAAATAAAGTTTTATTGGAACACAGTAGCATCCATTTATTTATATATTGTCTATGACTGCTTTTGCACTAGAACAGTAGAGTTCAGTAATTGCAGCAGAGACTACATGGCCTGCAAAGTCTAAAGTACGCACCATCTGGCTCTTTACTGAGAACATTTGCAGACCCCTGCTCTGTGCTCGACTTTAGTTGTACTAGTTGTAGTGCCATGTGCAGACGTGGTGCTCAGCACTATCTCATTTAATCCTCCCACATCCCTAAAATGTAGCCACTGTGATGATGCCCTTCTTGCTGATTAACTCGTTTACTGAATACCTACTATATAACAGGCTCTGTGCTAAGCACCAGGCCATCAAAGTATACAAGGCAAACACAATCCCTGCCAGAATTTAGTTTCCAGTCTTGATTCCATATTTAAGACTTCTGTGCTGTAGCCCAGGGCTGCTGTCACCTATGACCTGTTAAGAGCTCTTCCATGTGACTCCCACTCCCATACGTTTTTTCTGAAAACGTATTCCCCCTAAAGGGCCCAAACCAGAACCAATGCACTCATGAGAAATCCATGACTTTCCAAACTTACTGCATGGGTGGGTTTAGACTGTCAAAGGAATATACTCTTTCCTGATATTCCACAGCCTGACCATCCATGGGTGTCTGCCATATCTGGCTTGATCAACAAGGTGTTTGTCACCTCCTGCTGATGACCCTCTGAGACCAGGGGACCTGTTAATGGCCCAGGTTGAGCCTCGCACAGCAGCAGCCAGGTCTCTGGGCTCCACTCTCGGAAGCCCGTTCAACTGGCTCCTGACAGAGAAGGTGTTGAAGGAGATCTGCTCCCTTCCAAGAGGGCAGCTAGTGCTTCTCTCAGCGGTGGTGCCACTGGCTGCTCTTCTCATTGTCTGGCACTTATGGAGCAGCCTGCTTTACCTTCCCATTTGTTTTAAATGGCCCACGATAAGAAATGCATGCAATGCTAAATTGCTGTATGAGAGGAAGACGACTGAGGAAGAAGAGGGCAGCAGGAAAGGCCTGACCACCCCAGCCCGGCTGCTTTGAGCAGATCCTAATTAGGAGGCTGGCAGAGCAGCCCTCAGCAGGAAGCCCGGATCATTAGCGCTGGCACCACGCACGCTGCAATATGCGGCCACGGCTGCCATGCTGGCACCACGCGGACCCTGCTCTTGGCTGCTACATCAGAACAGATGTCCAAAGATGGTTTTGGTTTTTGTTATTTGTGTTTGTATTTTGGGGATTTTTTTTTTAAGCATTACATGACCTTGTGCCAGAGATTTCTTCTGCCAGAATAAAGGTTTTTGATGGGTCAAGGAAGAAAAACAAGTCAAGAGAAATTCAAACAATGCTTGTGTGGGCTGTTGGGGTGAAAGAAGAAAGGAGATATCAAAAGAAGCTGAAGAATTGCTACTGGAATGTGAGAAGTTGACCAAATGAATAAAGGTTTTTGATGGGTCAAGGAAGAAAAACAAGTCAAGAGAAATTCAAACAATGCTTGTGTGGGCTGTTGGGGTGAAAGACAGAAAGGAGATATCAAAAGAAGCTGAAGAATTGCTACTGGAATGTGAGAAGTTGACCAAATGGTTCCTTCCAACATTGCCTTTAGCAGCAGTGGAAACTCCTTCAGAATCCACCCACCCTTCAGCTCATGCATCAATGGACACTGTCAATTTTGCCTCCTGAACATCTCTCAGTCCTGTCCACTCCTCTGTATGTCCACTGCTAGAACACTAATCCAAGCTACTATCATAGTTCATCTAGATCAGGGGTTGGCAAGCAAGGTTTCATGAGGATTTATTATAATAGTGCATGTGCATGTACCTTACACATGTGCTCACATATGTATAAAACATCACAGGTTTACACAGAATGACTTCCCTTCATGATAGAAAATGCAAAAGTGACTCCTCCAATTTATCAAAGGGAAACCCAAGAAAAGAAGTTGTTAAATGTGTCACTGGATGTTTCAGAGCAAATAGAACCAGATCCAAAATTTCAATGTAAGATTCTTGTGTTCTACTCAGACTCATGCAAACACAGACGTGCTGTTTAACAAAAAACTGGGGCATGTCGATTGCCCAGCAAAAGAATGGATTTTAAAAAAAAATAAGGGCTATTCTGGTAAATCCAAGATGTATGATTACTTTATCTATAACATTAGAATTTATTAAAGTTTTTAAAAGAGAATTGATATAGCAAACCCAGCCCACCCCATTTGGCACAGAAAGTAAAGGTACATAACTTCTATTTGGGGATTGGCTTTGAAAAAAATTCCACATGCTATCAAAACATTCAATTAAAATTTCATTTGTACAGATGTTTGAACATATAATGCCAACAACGGGTTTGACTAATATTTTAAATTTAATTGACCAGATGTTTTTGGTGGTAGGTGTCTTAATGAGTAAGAGAAGTATTTGTGGAATTGAATCAAATTTCCCTGAGACTAGCCAGCTTCACTGGGAACAGAAACTTAAATATCATTACTGCAATTAACTAGAACTTGTCAGAAGTTCTGATACTATCTCACCTTCATACTTAGTTCATTAGATAAATGTACTCTTCCACTGGCTAAGCTCGGAGAAGACGGACTGTGCCTTACTTAAGGTCCCCTCCCAGAGGCAAACACTAAAACAAGAAGTCAAGGGAAAAATTAAAGCAATCAGCAATCCAAACACAGTTAAAGAAAATCCATTTTTCAAAGAGTAGAAAATGAATGGATTAATGGGCAGAGGTCTCAGATCCAATGCCAGGTATGTCATTTACTTCTAATATAACAAAAACGGTGACTTACATGGAGGGCTTACTTTGTGCTCAGTGCTTTACATAGATTTATTTAACTTCCACAGCAACCTCATCTATTTTACAGATGAGAAAGTCAAGGGACCTAAGCATGAAGTATAACATGGCAAAGTTACACAGCTGGAAGTGGCAGAGGTGAGATTAGTTTCCATGCACTCTGGTTCAAAGCCTGAGCTGTCAACCACACCTCTATATTGTGTGATTCAGAGCTCATCAGAACCTCAGTTTCCTTATCTCTGAATGCAATCCCAGTCTTAGAGGGTAGCTGCAACTAAATGGTGTGGTGTCTTATGGCACTCTGTGCTTCATTAGTGAGTTTGTCACAAATATTAGTTACTACATCCAAGTTAGAGTTGATTGTAAGCACTTGCATGTTTCTGCCTCCTCTCTCCAAGCCAATGAAATGACCTGGGTCCTTGAGGTCTACTGGCTTTCCCTTTAACGCAAAAGTACCTAGCCCTTTGCTGCTCAACACTTTGGTGAAAGAGGCTAGTGGTCAGCCTACTGTGTCTCTTTCCTTAACATTTCCTTCCTCTTGTCCTACAACCTTGGGCTTCCCTGGCTGTCTGCATGGCTCGCATTAATTAGCTTAGGACTCACCAGCATGGAAGGTCCTGACAGAGGCCCGCCTGAAACCCACACATGAGGGTGGGGCAGTCTTTAGGTTGAAGTCAAGGGTCCTCAGGGTATGTGTGGCAGTGGGGAGCACTAGGATACAAGGTGAGGTTCCAAGGAGACACCCACAGGTGTGCAGGACCTGCCCTAGGAGACCCAGGATAGCCGTAGGCTGAGGTTTGAACAGGTCGGAGATCTCAAGAGGTGTTCCCCCTGGACTCACTTGTGTTTATTCCTCCATTCCCCAAGTCCTAAGGGAGTGGTAGTCATGGGCAAGACAGGAGGGAAGTGCAAACAATGAATGGTATTGCTGTTGTTAATAAGTCCACTAAAATGACCCAGAAACACAGCAAGCATTTTGTTTTTCTTCTATAATGAAAAATCCCCATCCTAGAGGGCTGCCATAAGGGGGTTAAATTATATAAACTAGAGTGATATGAAAACGACATGATTTCAGAGAGGATGAATGCTCTCATGCCATAAACAGGGCTGGGACAGAGAGGAAGGTGGGAGGAGGGCATTCAGTAGAAGCTGGCTGGTCAGTGAGAAGGAGGCAGCCACATGTGTGTTTGGGGAAAGTACTCTAAGCAGAGGAAACAGCTAGTGCAAAGGCCCTGTGGCAGGTGTGAGCTTGACATGCTGTTGGAGCAAAAAGGTCAGTAGCTAGATTGCAGGGGTGCAGAAGTTGGCTCATTGGAAGTTGCAGTTAACTTGAAAGTCACTCACTTCTGCTTTCAAGCTGTGTAGACAGCGTTTGATGCAGAGACCTTTTTTGTGGTAGTTGGAGGATGTGCCAGGCCAGGGGAATCCCTCAGTAGACCCCTAGGCAGTCTCTTCTGAGATTTCTGGAATAGGGAGAAAAGCAGAAAACAGAGAGTCCTCTTCTCAGGAGCTTCCTCTTGGAATCCCTCTGGGACATCTAACATCTGACAAGGGGATGATGTAGAGAACCAGAGTCTAGGCCAGTGGCATTCTGTTCCAGTGAGAAGGCTGGATCAGAAGAAGGTCTAGGGACACTGCCAGCTCCATAAGCATCACGACCACTCCCTTGTGCTCTTGAAAAGGAGCTTTGGTGTTAGGAAGAGGTTGACCTGATAAAGGGATCTTTCTCCTGATAGAGGGCCTGGTCATGGGAGGATGGCAACTGCCCCATACCAGGCACTGGATGCTGTATCTGCACCCCATCAGAGCCTGACCCTCCTTCCTTGGGATCTTTACATCCAGAGAATTCCCTCGAAATCTCATGAGCCTCTGCCAAACACCCTGTTTGCAATACCAGGGACACAAAGAGCCTTTTCAAAACCTTTACAATCTTCCTCAATATTTTTTTGTCTCAGGGATACTTTGTCTTTCCTTAAGTTATGAAGGTTCTTTCAGCCAACAGAACTTGAACTCATTATCATGAGGTTTTCTCTCAGGGGAAATAAGCAGGCTTCAATAATAGCCAGTGGATTCTTTGGAATTTTTCTGAAGGAATTTTGGGTTGTATTTTATAAGTGTCCAGCTCATCACATGCATGGTTAAGCTTGTCATCTGCTTTTGAAGGATTCTTTTCTATCTTTGCAGGATAAATTCTCTGTAAATCAGATATTTGGTGAAAATTATTTTTCCCCCCTTAATGCAATTATGAGGGAACTTGAAGTTCCAGTGGGGCTGTTGCCTCTGTCTTTCTGTGTGTTTAATTTGTTTTTTTGTTTTTTGCTTTTTCCTGACCTCAGTAAAACTTTACCAGTTTGGAGACTTTTCATATGATTTTTAAGTGCATCAATTATTTAATCACCTTCAATTAATTTAATGCAAATTTTTATTTATTTATTTTTCAAGGGTTTTTAAATAAGTATTTAGCTCAGCCACATCAATCATTATATTCAAAATTCCTTCGGTCCGTCCCCGTGGCGCACTCGGGAGAGTGCGGCGCTGGGAACGCAGCAACGCTCCCGCCGCGGGTTCGGATCCTATATAGGACTGGCCAGTGCGCTCACTGGCTGAGCGAGGTGCGGGCGACACCACACTGAGGGTTGCGATCCCCTTACTGGTCACGAAAAAGACAAAAAAAAAAAAAAAAAACTCCTTCTGGCTCATCTTGTACATGGTCTTTGCTTTCTGGTGAATTCCAATCACCTGCCATCCACGTGTCTCCTCTGGGGGCAGCTGCTCAGTTACTCATTCCATGCAGGTGTCTACCCAGAGGCTTCGCTTGACTTTCCTGAGCATTTTCTAATACTCTTCTCTTCTCTATAATAAGTATACTTATTCTCCCTTTCCTTCCTTTGCCTTCTGGCGAAAGCCACTTCAGGCTCCTTGGAAAATTGATATTTGTCTTCCAAGCATATTTTAGAGCTTCCTGAACCTGTTCTTCATTCTCTTGATGGGTTTTGAAGGATGGCATGGTGGGAACTACTTGATTTTGGATGTACTGTATTTTGATCTATCTTGTGAAGACTGGATCCTCCTGGAAATGCCAACTTGCTTTTTTTAATCTAATTTTTATGATAGCAAAATGTAAATAACATAAAAGTTGCCATTTTAACCATTTTTGAGCATATGGTTCCTTCACCTTGTGCAACCATCACCACCATCCATCCACAGAACCTTTTTGCCATCCCAAACTGAAACTCTGTACCCAGCCCCTGGTAACCAACATCCTCCTTTCTGTCTCTATGAATTTGACTACTGCAAGTACTTCATATAAGTGGTATCATTCAGTATTTATTTTTTTGTGACTGGCCTATTTCATTTAACATAATCTCTTTAAGGTTCATCCATGCTGCAGCATATACCAGAATTTCCTTCTTTTTTAAGACTGAGTAAAATTCCGCTGTGTTGATATACCAAATTTTGTTTATCCCTTCATCTGTCATGAGCACTTGAGCTGCTCTTGTTGAATCTTTTGGCTGTTGTGAATAATGCTGCTATGAACATAGATGTGCAAATATCTGTATGAGTCTCTGCTATCAATTCTTTTCTATATACTCAGAAGTCGAATTGCTGGATCATGTGGTAATTCTATTTTTAATTTTTTTAGGAAATCTGCATACATAACATGTTACATTTCCAATAGTGCACAAGGGTTCCAATATTTCCATATCCTTGGCAACACTTATTTTTGTTGTTTGTGGGATTTTCTTGATAATAGCCATCTTAATGGGTGTGAAGTGGTATCTCATCATGGTTTTGATTTGCATTTCCTTAATGATGAGTGATATTGAGCATCTTTTCATGTGCTTATTGGTCATCTGTATACTTTCTTTACAGAAATATCTATTCAAGTCCATTGCCCATTTTTTACCTGAGCTGTTTGTTTGTTGTTGAGTTGTAGGAGTTCTCTATACATTTGGGATATTAACTTCTATAATATAGGATATATGATTTGCAAATATTTTCTCCCATTCCGTGAATTGCCTTTTCACTCTGCTGATAGTGCCCCTTAATGCCCAAAGTTTTACTTACTTATTTATTTTTTTTTTTGTCCTTTTTTTGAGACTGGCCGCACTGCACTCAGCCAGTGAGCACTGGCCATCCCTATATAGGATCCGAACCCGCGGCGCGCTGCACTCTCCCGAGTGCACCACGGGCTCGGCCCAATGCCCAAAGTTTTTTTTGTTTGTTTGTTTGTTTTTGTCTTTTCCGTGACCGGTAAGGGGACCGCAACCCTTGGCGTGGTGTCGCCCACACCACGCTCAGCCAGTGAGCCCACCGGCCATTCCTATATAGGATCCGAACCCACGGCAGCAGCATCGCTGTGCTCCCAGTGTGGCACTCTCCCGAGTGCGCCACGGGCTCGGCCCAATGCCCAAAGTTTTAATTTTTTTTTTTTTTGTCTTGTTTGTGACCGGCCGCACCGCATCCAGCCAGTGAGCACACCGGCCACCCCTATATAGGATCCGAACCCGCGGCGGGAGCGCTGCTGCACCCCCAGCGCCGCACTCTCCCGAGTGCACCACAGCATCGGCCCCAAAGTTTTAAATTTTGATGTAGCCCAATTTATCTATTTCTATCAACCCGTTCTAAATGTTGAGATTCATCTTCTCCTGATCTTTCTTGGAAAGTGTCTATTCTACACCCAGGTAGAAAGTTGTACACTTCCAGGTTTTTACTGACGACCTTCAGTTTTCATATATTGGTAATGTGATCTCCAAACTGCCTTCTGTTGAAGTTGATGCAAATTTGCTTTCTATTAGTCTGAACTTCTCAAAAATGTGTCTTCCCTCCAGAAGGACAGAGATTCAGGTGCCAGTTTTACTTTACCTGAATAAATCAGTTCTTAATAGTTACAAATCCAACTATGGCCAACAAAACCACCATCTCACATAGAAGTCCATGGAGCGCTGGACCTAACCTAAGATCCCCTGGCAGTGCTGCCATCACCTGGCATCCTCTCTTCAGGATCAGTGTAGCACAGAGAATCTCGGCCATCAGCAGACCCTCCATGGCCCAGAGGCTACTGCGGAATCACCTCTGATTTTCTGGACCCTGCTGGACACAACAGACTTGAAAGAACATTGAGAGCATTCAGCCTAGAACCAAAGTAAATATAGTGGATACTTACTTTGTGCCAAATATTTTCCAAAGCTAACTATATAAAGGAACACAAAATTAAACAGGACCTTGTCCCCGCTGTTATATGTAACAGACTTATATTACTGAAATTCTTTATTAGCCCCCAGGGGCAAAACAACTGCCTTTTTCCGAAAAAGTAATCTGTAGTTTTCAGGGAAGAGACGTATAAAATGACCTGCTGCTAATACCTGATATGTTAGTACTTTTTAGTAATGCAAACAAGTAGTATATATCCCCTCCCAGCCAAAAAGTTTAAGGAGATGTTGATGGCTTCAGGTATAGCTAGATCTTAGGACAAGAAATTTTATTCAAGCACCTTTTCTCTTGTGCCACCTCTCACTTCTGCATCCCTGAAACAATTGTGTTCACACAAAAACCTGTCCATAAATATTCATAGAAGCTTTATTTGTAATAGCCAAACACTGGAATCCACCCAAATGCCCTTCGATACTGAACAGCTAGACATGTGATACATGCATAAAGTGGAATACTGTTTAGCAATAAAAAAGGAATAAACTATTGCTATACATGCATCAACTCAGGGAAGCCTACTGAGTGAAAATAGCCAATTCCAAAAGGTTACTTACTATGTGATTCCACTTATATAACATTTTTGAAATAGTGTCATTTTATAAATGGAGAACAAATTAGAGGTTTCCAGGAATTAGGGATGGGAAGGAAAAGTTTCAGGGAAACAGGAGAAAGGTGGGTGTGTTACAAAAGGACGATCCTGTATTCCAGGTATGTCACGACCCAGCCGTGACATACCTGGAATACACCCCACTTGGTCATGTTTTGTAGTTCTTTTTATATGTTGCTGAAATCTATTTGCAAATATTTTAAGAATTTCCTTTTTATATTTATGAGAAATATTGGTCAATAGTTTTTTTTTTTTTTTTTTTTTTTTTGTATTGTCTTTGTCTGATTTTAGTAACGGGGTAATACTGGCTTCATGAAATTATGTGGGGACTGTTCTTTGCTATTTTCTGGAAGAAATTGTGCAGAATTGACATTAATTCTTATTTAAACATTTGTTGAAATTCTTCAGTAAAACCATCTAGGCCCAAAGATTTCTTTTTAGCAGTTTTTATTACAAATTTAATTTTTTATTTTTTTAATATTTTATTATAGGGCTATTCAGATTATCTGTTTCATATTGGATAGTTGTGATAGTTTATACTTTCTGAGGAATGATCCATTTTATCTTCATTCTCAAATTTGTGTGTCAAGTTCTTTATCATATTTTATTATAATCCTCCTGATGTCTGCATGGTATGTACAGGTGTCCCCTGTTTCATTTTTGGTATTAGTAATTTGTGTCTTGTTTATTTTTTTCTTTATCAGTCTTGCTAGAGCTCTGTCAACTTTGTTGATATTTTTAAAGAAACAGCTTTTTGTTTCATTGATACTCTATTATTTTTTTGCTTTCTATTTCATTATTTTTTGCAATTATATTTATTATTTAATATTTCTGCTTACTTTATGTTTATTTTGCTCCTCATTTTTTAGTTTCTTGAGAAGGCAGCTTAGATGATTTATTTGAGACCTTTCCTCTTTTCAAAAGTAAACATTACTGCTATAAATTTCCCTCTCAGCACTGCTTTAACTTTAACTGATATGTTATATTTTTGTTTTAATTTATCTCAATGTGTCTTTCAACTTTTCTTGAGACTTCCTCTTTGAATCACAGGTTATTTAGAAGAGTATTGTTTAGTTTCCAAATGGTTGGAGATATTCCTGTTACCTCTTTGTGTTTGATTTCTAGTTGATTACATTGTGGTCAGGAAACACACTCTATATAATTTCACTTGTTTTAAATTTGTCGAGTTTTGTCTATGGCCCAGGATATAGTCTATCTTGATATATATTTATTTGTGCATAAAAAGACTGTACATTCTGCCATTGGGGTGTTTTATAAATGCCAATTAGATCTTGCTGATTGTTAACACTGTTGAGTTCTATATCCTTGCTGCCTTTATGTCTATTTGTTCTATCAACTCAAATTGTGCATTTGTCTATTTCTTCTCTTAATTTGATTAGTTGTTGCTTTACTTATTTTACATCTGTTGTTCTTTGATATACATTTGAGTTTGTTATGTCTTCTTGGTGGGTTAATTCTTTTATCATTATGTGATGGTTCTTTCTACCCCTGATAATTTCCTTTGGTCTGAAGTCTACTTGATCTGATATTAATATAATATAACTTCTTCTTTCTTTTAATTAATATTTATATAGTAATATATCTTTTATTTTTATCTTTCTACTTTCAACCTACCTACTTTATTATATTTGAAATCCATTTCTTGTAGATAGCATATAGTTGAGTTGGGTCATGTTTTTTAATGCAACTCCTTGTCTCAATTAGTGTACTGAGACATTTATATTTAATGTAATTATTGATCAGTTAGGTCCTAAGTCTTTCATTTAATTTTGTGTTTTCTGTTTTGTTCCCTCTGTTTTATTTTTCCTCTGTGTCTTTTTCCTGCCTTTCTGGGGGTTACTTGAACACTTTTTAGCATTTTATTTTGAATTAACTATCGTGTTTTTTAGAGTATCTCTTTGAATAGCTTTTTCAGTGGTTGCTCCAAGTAATGCATTACACTTATATAGCTTATCAGAGTCTAGTGGTGTTAACAATTTACCAATTCAAGTGAATTGAAGAAATCTTACCTCTCTTTATATTCGCTTGCCATTTTCCATTTACAATATAATTATCTGAAATGTTCCTTCTACATATATGAGAGCCATATTAGATAATATAATTTTTGTCTAATCATCAAATGTAATTTAGAAAACTAAAGATTAAAAAAAGGTCTTTTGTATTTACCTTTATTTTTTTCCCTTATATAGTCTTTCTACCTGATGTTTAAGTATTTTTATTTATCCTTTCTTTTTGGAAACAAATTACTTTTGCCTTTCTTTTAGATTAGGTCTACTGGTGACAGATTATCTTAGTTTTTCTTCACCTGAGAATGTCTTAATTTTCCCCTTATTCCCCAAGGTTGTTTTCACTGGATATAGGACTCTGAGATGACAGTTCTTTCATTCCATCACTTAAAAATACTCTGACACTTCCTTCTGTCCTCTGTGGTCGCTGACGAGAAATTCATGGTCTTTCAAATTGTTTCTCTTTTACATGTAAGGTGTTGTTTTTCTCTGGCTACTTTCAAGATTTTTTCCCTGTCTTTAATATTCAGGAATTTAATTTTGATATGTCTAGTCATGGATTTCTTCGGGCTTATTCTAGTTTGGATTCACTCAGTTTCTTAAGTCTGTTTATATCTCTTGGCAGATTTGGCAAGTTTTCAGCCTTTATTTATTTAAGTACTGTTTTAATCACACTCTCTTTCTCTTCTCTTTCAAGTCTCTGATATTACAAATATTAGATTTTTTACAGTCCCACATGTCCCTGAAGCTCTGTTCATTTTTTCTTTTCTTTCTTTTCTTTTTTTTTTTTTTTTTTTTTTAAGTCCATTATGCCTGTGTTTTTCAGACTGGGCATTTTCTGTCATTCTGTCCTCAAGTTCACTGATTCTTTTTTCTATTCACTCAATACTACTCTTGACCCATACACTGAGCTTTTTACTTTGCTATTATACTTTTCAGATCTAAAATTTCCATGAGGCTCTTCTGTATATCTTTTATGTCTTCACTGAAACTTTCTTTTCTAAGGCTTTCTCTTTTTCCATTTGTTTTAAGCATGTTTATATTTGCTTGTTGAAACATTTGTATCATGAATCCTTTAAAATCTTTGTCAGATATATCTAGCATATCTGTCATCTCAATGTTGGTGCTTGCTTTGAATCTTTGCCTGTTGGCATTTCCAGGTTCCTGACTTCTTCAGTGCCATGTCTAGGATACATGAGGCATATTGGAAACTCAAAGGAATTCACCATCCTGTCATTCCTCATATGCTGAAGTCCCAGTCAGTCTGCTTTTTCTCTTCTCCTTTTAGAGTATTCTTATATTTGTTTTACACATAACGCCCAGGAATTTCAGTTGTGCGTAGTGAAAGGAATAGGGAAAAGTACATATGCTCCATCTTCCCACTGCAGAAACGTCCTCATGTATAGGACAGGCCAGAACGACCAAGAAAGCGATACCCCAGAAGGAGCCCTCAACCACTGATGTATACATGTCAGTGGATGAATATTCCAGAGCCCTCGGCCCTGGGCACTCTGAGGCATGAACTACACAACCTCTCAGAGATTTTGAGTGAAATGAGCCCCAGTTGCTCACAGCAGTAACCCGTGTATCAATGGACCCCACGGGCTTCCTTCTCTTCCCTTCTTACGTCCCCACTCCCCTAGCAGTGCTTTCTGGGACCCACTCCCGAATCAACCACTTACACTCACATTCTCTTCTCAGGGTTTGCTTCTGGGGGAAAATAACGAACGTCAGTTGGCTAAATGGAGTAAGGAAGATGGCAAGAATGACCCTCTCAGTGGAGAGAATGAAGGGAAGACACAGGCAAGGAATGAAGTAGAAGCCTGCAGTGGTTTGCAGAGTTTCATGCGTTAAGTGCACAGTAATCAGTCTCTTCTCCTCATACTCCCACAAAGAATTTCAGACTGAGGACTCTCGGTATTGCTGTGTCCTTAGGTGACATGTGCAATGCCACCAACTCCCAAATCAGCATGGACTGCACAGTTCTTTGGGGAGCCACAGATCCCTTTCCCAGCCTCCTACTCCGCGCATGCTCTGTGGAAGCGAGGCAGAGGTAGGCGTTCCCACCTGCCTGGTGATAACCTGCAGCTGGCCCTGGGGGCGGGGCCGTGGTGTTGCAGGCGTCTGCACGTGCTGGGCTGGCTCCTAATAAACATTAACGCGGAGGAGGAGATTGGTTAGAGGAAAATTGGCTTCAAATTAGAGCTGGCAAAGCAGAATCCAGTTATCCACGGGAAAGAACCACTTGTGAGCTGGCCAAGAGTATCACGCCATCGTAAATCAGGGGAAAGAAAACACGCCTCTCCCTCCCCTCCCTCCTCGTCCTCCCTCTAATGGTTTCCAGCCCCAAGCACGACATGTTTTGTTTAAGGAAAAAGCTGTTGGACATAATTAGTAATTCTATTATGGTAATATATCTTTATCTAAACAAACACAACCTGCTTTCCCACCATGAGGAATTATGTGGTGGGGATGGGGGAGGAGAGGACCAGACTGAGGTTTGCGGGCACTGAGTGAATCGTCCCCGCGTTTCCTGCGAACCCTGGACTACGACTGTTGTCGCATGACAGCCCGCGGGATGAGTACATGGGCTGATAAGAGATGTGTTATCAGAGGCTGAGTCGTCTCAGCTACTTTGCTCCGACCTCTGACAGCATTCCCGGGGCAACGTGTCTCCTGCCACCCTCCCTTACAAACACTTCCTCCTTCCCTACGAGAGAAACCCAGAAAGTGCAGGAGAGCAGAGACTAATTCCAGGTAACAACCCACCTTTCTTAGGGAGAACAAGAAAGAAGGCACGGGGCGATATTCAACAACCCCGCACACCTGCATAGACGGGATTTGGAGGGCAGAAATATTTTCAAATTTGGAATTTTACTAGCTCACATGGTACCTCTTGTCATTTGCCCCTGAAGTCCCTCTACGGGAGAGAGGTGAACCTATATCCTTCAGGATATAGGTCAGAGAGGTGGCCACAACATTCCCAACAAATCAAGGTCTAAGGGCAAAAAATAATCAGATACTTTCACTTCTCTTTACCTCCTTCCTCCAGGGAGCTCTCACATTTTCCCCTGGGCGGTGGAAGACAATCACACACTTTTTTCAATTAACGAATGTTTTTTTATAAAGGAATTTTTCTATATTGTAAATATAATACACGTTATAAATATAATATAAAATTACATATTATATATTATATTACATATTATATATTATATTTATAACACATATTATTTATGTAATAGAAAATTTGGGAAATACCAAAATTACAAGGGGGGTGGAAGGGGTGAGAAAAAAATTCTTAATCACAACCAACCGTAGAAAGTAACTTAACTAAAGTTCCTTCCAGTCTTTTTTCTATACAAGATATTTTGTTTGTTTGTTTGTTTTACCTAGTTATGATCAAACCTTATAGACAGTTTGTTGAATGCCAGCTATGTCAGGCCTTATGCTTGTCCAAGCTGAACCAGGATCCTTGTGCCCCTGAAAGGCAGATAAATGTCTCAGAGGTTGTAGTACCAATTATTTCTCTGCTGGAGTCAGGCAAGGGCAAGAAGTGTCACTCTGGCTACCGCAAATTTTACAAAGTTGTGATTACCTGTGTGCCTTGATTTGCAAAGATAATTTTGGAAGATGATCAAGTCCTCCCCAGCAGAAGCCCTTCATGACCAGAGTCAGGCAAGCTAGAGACCTTCTCCTGAAATAAAGTGAGTAGAGCTGGGGCTAATTCACCATTACCAAAATCTATTCAAGATCTACTAAGCTCTGGATTGTTTTGCAGGAACACTCTACCAGTCAGAGCTCTTAGAATTATAACTCAGATTAGCTTAACAAAGATAAAATTAAGCTACAGGTTTGAGAGAGAGAGAGAAACAAAGAGAGAGAGAAAGAGAAATAAAATCCAGGGATTCAGGCACAACCGTATCAGGGCACTTGAACAAAGTGGTCACTATACAGTCACCTTTCCCACTGTTCAGTTCTGCTTTCCTCCATGTGTCTTTCTCATGCTTTCCCATTGCAAATGACTTTTTTCCGTGCCTCTCTGGGAACAAAGAGATCATCTCTTTCCCGATGTCAATTTAGGGAAGGACTTTAACTTGCCTTGCTAGGATCAAGACCTATGCAACTACTCATCTGCATGTCCTGGGTAATGAACTTTATAAGACCATGGCTATTGCCAGATGTAGTCTGGAGAATGGAAGAGTCAAGCATGTTAGAGAGTCAAGAACAATTTCACATATTCCGTGCTGAGTTCATAGAGGACATGGGCCCTGTAAGCAGCCCTCCATCATGACTACAAGGGTGGTCTCTGCACAAAACCAGAGCATATCAACAAAATATCAGTGATATAGCCCCCATCCAGCTGCTGGTTGGATCTGATAACACCGAGTCCATCTATATCCACTTCCATTTTACTTCTTGTCCAGATTTGCCATGTCACCTACCGAGGGACATAAAATTGCTTTAAAATCCCATTCTACTTCCTCCGTAGCTCTTTGAGGAGCGAGGTGGCAATGCTTGGCCTGGAAGGGAAGAATTTGAACAGATGTGACTTGGAGTTCCCAGGAGACTTGATGAGGGTATCCCTCCTGCAATCCCTGGAGTTTGCTCTTGTTAGGCCAGGAGTAGGAGCTGGGTCAGCCTGTTGAAAAGACAAGTGACAGGGACTCCATGGCTACTGAGGGCTGAGACATTCAGGGGAAGAAGAGAAACCCTCACTTTCCCCATCTTTGTGTCCAGTAGAACTCCGCACAGCCATAAGCACTGGGGCCTTACTGGGCCCCCAGGAGCTCAGAGCTCCTTCAAATTGCAAATAAATTCACTCTGGCCACTCTTCAGTAAGGGGAGATCAGACTGAGTAGAGCTCAAAACCAGAACTCGGTTTGGGGTGCTGAGTCCAAGAAGGCTGTCAGTGCTGTGAGCTCTCTCCCACTTCCCACCACAGGCAAACCTGTCACCTGGATCAGCACTCACAGGGCAGGAAGAGGCATCCTCTGCACTGCCAGAATCTAGCAGATTCAGGGGCCTAATATCACTCAGTATCAGAAAAGAGCATTTCAACTCCTGATCATGTTAAAACAAAGGGACTATAAGGAAGGGACTTTTTAAAAGGTGTCAGCAGAGTTAAGAGGACAAATAAGAGGTGCTAAGTGCAAAGTTGTTACCATCCCCATGGCTAAAGGAACAAGAGGAATATATATTGGCAAAGGGTCCTTGAGTTAAGAACTATCATCACAATGTGCAGAAGCTACTGCCAGAAATTTAGCACCAAGGGGTACTGGAGAAGAAATACTCTTACCTCTCTCTACTCCTGCCCTTCAATCACCTGCTAGAGGCTCCCACTGACCAATCCCAGCTGGCTGGCCATGGCAAGAGAGCCAGATGATGGCACCTACAGCGAATGACCTGATAAGGCACAGAGGACAGAGAATGTATGAAGGGGATACAGGTTTGCAAGCATAATAATAACATAATAAAAGGGAGGAGGAGGAGAAAACATAATGACCAGCACAAGTTCTTCTCAGTGACACCCACTCCCCCCAGCATCAGCTGTGAAGGTATGAGTCCATCACTCATCATTCCAGGAGGAACCAAAGACCAGCGGGAAAGGTCTCACGCTCATATCAGCAAAGAAGGATTTCTAAGTCACGATCCTTCCAACATTGTTGGCCACTTTCTATATGCCAGTCATTGTATTTAATCCTTTATGTGCCATATCCCTTTTTGTTCATGCAACGACCCCACAATATAGGTACTGTAATCCCCATTTTAAAGACTAGGAAATAGACACTCAGATGAAGCAAAAAATCTTCCTGATGAATTAGGTTTTAAGTTCTAGTTCCTATTAACAATATTTTGGCCTATCCTGAGAGTTGCCTGTGAATGAAACCCAAACGTCCTTAGTCAAGTTGAAAGTCAGCCTTTAACACAGGACCCAGCGCCAGCTCCCAGCCTCTGTCTGCTGTTCATCACTTGACACGCATGTATGCTATTGACACTTTTATAGACATTTCACTTTCTCCAACTGCAACTTTCCTTTCCTTCATAGATTTCTTTGTTTAATGTTTAATGTCAATATCCCCCACTAGCTTGCATGTTCCATGACAGTGGGGACCATGACTCTTCTTGCACATAGTATGGAGCATACGGCAGGAGCTCAATTCACACTCACCGAGTGAATGTGCCAGTGAGCACAGACGATGCCACCCATCTCTCCCTGCGCTGAGGCCAGAAAAGAACCCAATAAGAGTCCAGACAATGCCTAATGTGTATCCTCCCCTGCTGTAATGTATATTTATCCTTATAAATCCTGCTATCCTTTAAAGCCAATTTCAACTTTTTTCTTTTATAAAAGGTGTTCATTGGCATTGCAGTGTAATGAAGAAGAGCACAAGCTTTTACATTAAACAAGCATGGACTTGAATCCTACTCTATCACTTAGTAGTTGTGTGGCCTTGGCTAAGTTACTTAACTCTTTCAACCTCAGTTACCGCATCTGTGAAGTGGGGTAATATGTGTCCCCATCGCACAAAGTGATAGCGTACGTAAAATACACAACAGTATCTGGGGTGTAGGATGTGCTCGTTTAAGACAAGTTATTATTATTCTAACACAATAAATTGCCTGAATTATTATCTTTTAACATCGTCTTATCTTCTGTTGCAGCATGTGTTTGTTCCAGTGTCTCAACAAGGCTATAGGGTCCTTCTAGAAAAATCCTGGTCATGTCTTATGATTTCCTTCTGTATATATAACATAAGCTCTTTCTTTATCATCCTCCCAAATACATGTGAGATCATACTGTATAAACAACCTGGTGACCTATATTTTTTTTACACATTTACTATATATTTGCCCCATAACATCATAAACATAATAATAAGCATCATTTTAAGTGACTCTATTATATACCACAACAATTTGGCATAGTTTATTAAACTAGTCCCCTATGGTTGGGCACTTAAGATGTTTCCAACTTCCTGCTATTATGAATAATTCTGTAATTAACAGCTTGTGCATAAAAGTTTCTGCATCTTAGATAATAATAAATATAATAGTGGCTCTTACATTAGAATATTATTTCCCTTCTATATGCTTCCTCTGCTTCTCTCTAGCACTAACCACACTTACTGTTTATTTGAGCTGTCTCTTCCCTGATGGCTCAATAATAGCAGATATTCCCCGTATCTGGCCAATGACCTGCTCAGTAAATATTTTTCTATGAATGAATAATAAATCAGTCAGACCCAGGTTGGAATTTGGACTGCTGCACTTACCATCTGTGTAAACTTAGACAAGTCCCTTAGCCTATCTCCCATTCATGGAGAAGCTCAGAAAGCTCTACTGATGTGCCCCATGTTGCACAGCTGATGAGCACTGGAGCACGGATTTGCACCCACATACTTTGGTTCCAAGAACAGTTCTCCCCAACCTGTTGCTGTCCCCTCAGCTGCCCCTGTGCACACACAGTCCTCTCTGCTCATATGCTTAACTACACTCACATCTCAATCTGTGACACCTAACCCAGTCTAGCAGCTGTGCAACGGGCTGCCAGCTGGAGAGGCTGACAGTGAGCTCTGCATTCTTTCGTGCCCAACTTCTAGCCAAAGGCACAGCTTGCTGTCACTGCCTCTGCTCAAACCAGGGAAGACAGAACCAAGAGCATGTCGGGTGATTAACCAAAACACCAGCCTGATGGCAGAATCTCCATCTGGGGTGGTCTGAATTCTGGATGAACCTGAGACCAATGTGGACATGCTCCTCACCAAATAACTTGTAGTCTCATTGTCTTGTGCAATTCAGGAAGAACATTGCCCCTTTAAGGCTCATTCCCACTTCATAGGGTATCCAAGCCTGCAGACTTCCACTCACCACACAAGGAGTTGGAGGGTATCAAACATAAGGGAGTACTAAGGTCAGTCTAAATTTTCTGTTAAGATACATATTTTTTGCATTTGAATTTATTTATTAGAGTAATGAATACAAATTTCACTCTAGGATCTTAAGCATGCAGAAAGAGTAGTTAATTTGTTTTTCTTTTTGTTTTTTAATTCAAATTCATTCTGATTCTTAACCCCCATGCCTGTGAGACTGTGGGAAATTCCATCTTAATCATTTAAAAGCTCTTTCTCCTCTAAAGGTATGGGAGGAGTTTTTGCAGAACAGAGTCCTCAGGCTTTGGGCAGTTTTGTGCTCCTGCTGTCATGTCTGAGACTGGGAGACCTATTGCTGAGGATTCAGCCTCTGGGGGCTCCATAAAGCCCTGTCCTGATGCCTCTCCTGGGTAGTATGGGGGCTGAGGCACAGATCCCAGCTACTCCTTGTTCTAAAACTCAAAACCATTGTTATGCTCAAAGTCTTAGGAAATCTGTTCCCTCTTTGTCCCCTGCCCACCCCAGAAAGGTACACACTTCTTAAGCTGGGTGTTTTCCATGTCCCCTCCAGAGCTATACACACCATTTTACTTGGTACTTAGAGGCTGACCTTTAAGGACATCAACCCTCTCTCTTGCCCACTGGCTTCAGGTTGAGTTTGGTCAATGGGAGACACCAGTTTGACCAATAGAAGGCACAGTATTGGGGGGTAGGAGTACAGTGAAGTAGGTGTTGTATTTCTTCAGATTCTCTCTTGCTAGGTCCCCAGAGACTGGGCTTCTTTCTCTACCAGAGGCCATACCTTCTGTCTGGTGGCTCTCTCTAGCTTAGTAAGGCACTGCTATGCCTTGCCCCTTCAGGTCTAGAGCTGGTAAAGGCTCCCCACTGTTCCTAGCCATGAAGTGCTGCACCGTTCTTTATTTCCTTTAATCCTGCCCACACCTTTGTAAATACCTCTGTCATTAAATGCCCCTCAGCTCCTTTGACAGTACTATTTTCTGTTGAGACTCCCACCAATACTTTATCTCATCTCCCTAGTACAACCACTTCCATGAGTTATAACTTTGTGAAACAGAAGTCAAAACACTAAGTGCATGCGTGGGTGGTGATGGGTTGGGAGAGAACTTCCAGGCATCTTCTGCTTTTGTCCAACAATACAAGAGAAGCAAGGGCACAGAGGCCTAGAAGCCTTCTTGGAGCTGGAGGAGGAGAAAATTTAATGAAAACAGAATACATATTAGCACTTCAGTTATGTTTCAGTTATCATAATAAATATGGCCAAGCAAAATCAATGAATAAAAAACTGGTGCTCATCAAAGCATTCACATTACATATTTAATATTTTAATATTCAATGCTGAATTTTGAAATCAAACTGCAATTTCTTTAGGACAAATTCTCTCCATTTCAGTGTTCACTTTGTAAATCCATGCAACAAGCTGAACCCACACCTCCCTGACCTCCTAAGTCCAGCATCTTCCGTTCCCCTTTCCACCTTGGTCATCCTCTGCACATCCACGGCTGTGATGCAGCCACCCTCATGACTGCCCTGTCTCTGATGGCATATTTTGAAAGCCCATCCTCTGGCTACAGCTTCTTCCTACAGTCCACCTTTTCTCATCTCTCCTCCACTGACCCCACACATTTGTTCATTACATCGTTAAATCTAGACTAAATTTTCTCATTCTCCATCCCCTCCATGAAAGTCCAGGAGACTCATAGTCAACAACATCAAGAACACTTTAAATGTCCCCTCACCTCTTAGTCCTTCTCACTTACCCACTTACCAAAACCCACTGACCATGCTTGGACCCAATTTTTGGCCCACCAGCAGCACTGCAGGAGAAAGTTATAATTAGGCACCAACTAGATTCACTACAATGTCCTGATGTTACCCTCAGGCCTTCACTGATGCTGAGTCACGCTTGTACTGTGCTCTCATTGCTTTCCCTAAACTGTTTGGTTCCCCTGTCTTCAAACCTACAAATCAGAGACTCCCAGTGGATTTTATGTCCTATTCCACATCCAAGCAATTGAGAACAGGGGTCTAGATCTCTGTTTTAGAAAGATTGTGAGGCCTGTGTCCAGACCAAGGAAAGGGGTGCAGGAATCAATTAATCATGTCTGCCTGGGGCATGGGTAAGGATGGGTGTGCATGAGCTACATATTTACCACCCAGATCCCAAACCTACAATACTCATATTCTGCAGAATTAGTCAACATTCTGAGAAGACCAAAACCATACAGGAAAAGTTACTTCAAAGTGTTCTCTTTCCCATCAAAATCTGTAGCTTCCTCCCTCATTTTTCTCCCACATCTGTGAAAGTTAGTGTCCCTACTGATGGCTAAGGTTACCCAAAGTTCTGTACTTTTGACTTCCCTGGGGTGATGTGTATAGTGCATGTCATCAGTGGCTAGTGAAGGAGACAGAGATATTACAGCCAATGTAATCTGGCTTTCTCCAGGGCTCAGCAGCCGGGGTACAAATTAGATTATGTTGTGGGGCATCATTTATTTCTCTCTGAACATTGTCATCTCTCACCCACCCCAACGATTGACTCTAGGGGGGGGGGGGGGGGGGGGCGGTGTTAGTGGCAAGCAACAGAAACTGCCTCTGATTTAAGCAGAAAAGGAAATTACTGGAAAAAATGTCTTACAAAGTTGCTAAGAATTTGGGAGCACTAGGCCCACAAAACAAATACGAGAAAGGCTGGCCATACATCTTACGTTAGTTTACCGTGGCTGCTTTACCAAATTGTCACAAACTTGGTGCCTTTAAAAAACAGAAATTTATTCTCTTACAGTTCTGAAGGATAAAAATACAAAGTCAAGGTTGTTGCAGGCCACTCTCTCCAAAGTTTTTAGGGGAGAATCCTTTCTTAGCCTCTTCCAACTTTGGGGGACTCCAGGCATTCCTTGGCCTGTAGCCACATGCCCAGTCTCTGCCTCCTGGCTACATTGTCCTTATTCTGTGTGTCTCTCTCAAAATACTCTCTACCTCCCTCTTAAAAAGGTCCATGTGATTGCACTTAGGGTCTACATGGAAAATACAGGATAAACTCCTCCTCTGAAGATCCTTAACTTTATCTCACATTTTGCCATATAGGGAAACATCCATAGGTCCTAGGGATTTGATGTAGATATTTTTTGGAGGCCATTTTCTGGTCTATCCCATGGCTGGACCCCAGTGCAGCCCCACCACCATCTCCACCAAACACAAAACACCATGATACTGCCACCACTCCTCTTGAGAATGGGTGTTTTTGCCACTAGTCTTGCTGCTACCACCCACCCCAAAATAATCACTGCATTTTTAATTCTACAGCTCCCAATCCAAAGTCCTGGAGCAGTGTGTCTGACTGGCTGATACTAAGGCATGAACCAAGGTTCTGCCCTCAAAGGAAGCAGACAGTGGGTACCGGTCCTCTGTGAGTGTATAGTCAGAGGCAGGCTGTGTCTTTCCCCAAGTCTCTTACAGTGGAGAATTCTCCCAACACGGGAGGGGGTCATGTAATAGACATAGAAACTGGCAAACACACCTTCGACTTTTCCATTCTCTGGGCATCCATGAGGTTCTTGCATAATCCTACAGGCAGACCTCTCCCATTCTTTTGGGCTGCTTGCACATCAGGATTTCATGATTGTGCATGAGAGTAATGTCTTACCACAACCACTCTGGCCTCTGTCCAGTCTAAGATTGCTGGAATCTATTAGACATTTGCCTTCTGATGATTCCAAGGCCAGAAACACTTGGGATACTAATGCATCTGTGAAGTCTCATATGTCCTACAGGCAGGCTGTGCTATAAGCAAAAGAGGGACTGTCTTAGACCATTCATGCTATAATAACAAAATACCATAGACTGCGGGGGGGGGGGGGGGGGCTTACAAACAACAGAAATTTATTTCTCATGGTTCTGGAGGCTGTGAAGTCCAAGATCAAGGCACCATCTGATTCCATGTTTGGTGAAGGTCTACCTCCTTGTTCGTAAATGGCCTCTTCTCACTGTTCCCCACATAGTGGAAGGGACTAACTAGCTCTCTGGGGTGTCTTTTATAAGGGTGTTAATCCTATTCAGGGGGGCTCTACTTCATGACCTAATCACCTTCCAAACGTCCCACCTCCTAATGCCCTCACTTTGGGGATTAGGTTTCAATATATGGATTTTGGTGGGACACAAACATCCAGTCTATAGCACAGACCAAGGCCTCTCTCTTTCCTCTCTAAGTATCACTGTGTCTGTCCCCTGATCCCTAAGTCACCAGGGCTCATGCCCTGATTTCTGTGGAGCTCCAGCTCCTTTAGCTCTTTAGTCTGCAGCCCCTCTCTCTCCCTCTCTCCACAATGCTCAGATATGATTCCAGGGCCCTGATCTAGGAAGTAACTCTCTATGAAACCCCTAAACTCTTATCTTCAATCCCTGTTCAATAGATCTGTGTGTGAAAGTTCTTCCCTCTCTCACACCTAGCCAAAAACCCTCCTGCAAAGCATGTGTCTCCACTCCTGGCAGTCCTGCTCCATGTATAATCCTAAGACAGGGTAAAACCAAACATAGGTCAAATAAAGGTGTAAGCTAAGGGCTACAGAAGCACAAAGAAAGGGAATGATGTGTAAGGCATAATGGAGGGCTCAGAATCTAAATTGCCTTTAGAATGTGAACAGCTAGCCCTGTCCTGTGCTGAAACACATCTGTATGCACATGCTTATCTCCACCTGAGCTGTCACTGTCATCACACACCTACAAGGCTCGTATCCAGCTTCCACCTGCCCTCTTTGTGCCATTTTCCACCAGAGACCAAAGGGATTATTTTTTTAAGCAAGACAGACAATGCTGCCTGACTCCTTAAATCCTTTAAAAGCTTCCCAATATGACATGGTACTATGGGTTGAATTGTGTCCCCCTCCAAAAAAAAAAAAAGATATTGAAGTCCTAACTCCCAGTGCCTGCAAATGTGACATCGCCTTATTTGGAAACAGGTTCTGTGCAGATTTAATCAAGTTGAGATGAGGTCATTAAGGGGGCCTTAGTCCAATATAACTGATGTCCTTCTAAGAAGAGAGAAATTTGGACACAGACACACAGGGAAGACAGCATGTAAAGATAGGTTTAGAGACTGGAGATACGCTACAATAAACCAAGAAATGCATTGGGACACCAGAAGCCATAAGAGGAGAAGGAAGGATCCTCCCTTGAGACTTTGGAGGCAGTATGTCCCTGCCGGTGCCTTGATTTTAGGCTTCTAGCCCCCAGAACTGTAAGACAATAAATTCTCTTGGTTTAAGCACAAAGTTGGTGGTACTTTGATATGATAGTCCTAAGAAACTAATATACTTGGAATATCATTCAAACCCATTACATGGCCCCAAAGCCATTCATGATCTGGCACTGACATTCCACCTGCATCTTCTAATATTTTTCCTAAAAATGTCTATGTTCCAAGCACACTGGCTTTCCTAAAATATGCCAAAGTCTCTCCTACTTCAGTCTCTTAGAATCAGTCTCCTCTGCCCATGATTCTCTCATGTCCTACGTACCTACCCTTTCCTCATCCTTCGTGTCTTGGTTTAAATGACTCTCACTCTGAAAGTCCATCCCTGACTTCTTAGTTAGAGTTCCCCACCCTGAGCCTGCATTATCTTCACCACAGGGCCCCACTGATTTATTTCATAACACATACCACAATCTGTAGTTCTTCATTTTTTTATCAGTTTACTTTTTTAATAGCTTACCTCCCCATGGAAATATCAGCTTCAGGAGAATAGGAATTTTGTCTGTGGGATACATCATTGCCCCCCACCCCCAACTTCCATCCTTCCTTTGCATTGGGCTGGGCATATAATGTTGTCCCAATGAATATTTGTCAAATGAATACATGTTGTAATTAGGGGAGATAGTGTGAGCACAGCCGTGGAGGCCCAGAAACGTACTATGACTTCTCAGAGTGCTGAGTAGCACAGCATGTAAGGAGAGAAGAGAGCTCTCAGACTGTTGGGAGACACATTGTGGATGATACTTGCTGGCAAGGGTCTGATTAAGGATGTCTTGGAATGCCCACCAAGGCATTGAGACTTAGCTCTGTATTAATATGGGGATTTTCAAAGATTTTTCAGCAGTAGTAACCCAAGATGACCTATTTTTTAAGAAGATCTCTCAGGTCGGATCATGGAGAATGGATTAGACATGTGGGCAACTGGAGCCAAGGAAACCAGAGAGACATCTATTAAATATTCCAAGTGAGAGGTGAAGACACCTTGACCCAGGGCAGGGGCAGTGGGGACAGAAAAGCATAGAAGATGCAGAGGTTGAACTGACAGAATTTAGCAAAAGTTTGCATGTGGGAGTGGAAGCTTTGGGAAGCTAGGAAGACAGCTCTAGTACTTCCAGCCAGAGTGACTGCACACATAAAAAAGGCCCTCCGTACCTGGGGAGGCAGTTTTCAAGGAAATGTATCACCCACTTCCCCAAAGTGAATAAGTAAATGTTTTTATTGGTTCCTTGTAAATTAAATGGCTCAAGTGTAACTAGCAAGGCCACTTGCATTTTTAAGGCTTTATTGCTCAAAATGCAGCAAACAAGACTTGATTTTTCTGCATATCTTCCCTCTCTTGGGGAGGGGTTGGCCATCAGGACCACAGGGGACACCATCAAGCTTTGGCCAGCCAAGTAGGGCCAACAAGGCCCAGCCCACGTCCTAAGCCAAAACCACTCCACTTAGGACTGCTCAAAGGCCTCCCCCTCCCACAGAGCCAAGATGAATTTTTAACTCACTATTGATCAGGCAATTTTAAAATCAATTTTAATTAAATGAAAGATTTCTATCAGAATTGCTTCTTTCTGGACAGTAAATTGGACCTTGTAATAATACTTACATTGGAACATCTCTCACACAAGTAACAGAGCCCAACATAAATAAGTAAAAACCCTTCTCCTTATTATGCATTTGGGGGAAACCGAGGTTAGAGGTTTTGCCCAAGGCCTTGCAGTAATGGGAACAGCAATTGGAAACTTGAATCATACGGATGCCAACATCAGATCCCACTAATACCCCTCTCAGCCTCCAAAAACTCTCTCCTTGCACATGGAAGAAAGAGAAAATAAATCCTTGTCAGTTAGCAGGGAAGGGAAAATTGGGAGTATTTAACTGGCAGAGACAAAGCAAGTTCATTGAATGATGTATCTAGGAGACAGTTTATATCTGAAGGCATTTTCCTAGTTACAAATAGTCACACTTGGTTGGACGGTAGAAATATTGCTCTAACAAAGAGGGCTCCTGCCTAAATCACTCCTTTACATGAAGCACTGATATGACCCTGTTCTTATCTTTCAGCGAGTGCTTGGATCTCATAGTGGATCATATGGGCCCTCACCACGGTCAGGTTCTGTCTTCCCCAAACTGCTTCAGCCAGGTGTTTTCACATCCTGCATTGGTTGGCTCAGCCCTTTACAGTCCCTGAATCATCCTTGACCAGACCTCAACCAATCATATGTGAGGTGAGGACTTCCTCTTGCTTCTACAGGCCTGAGACTGCATGATGCAGGTATGAGACGTGATCGGTGATAGTATCTCAGACCCGCTAGAGATTATGATGTCCTCCTGGTCTGCCTTCCTGAGTGTACCAGTGTCCTTCTACACTGAGGACCTTCAGATCACAGCTCAGGTTATGGTCCTTTATCTTGTAGCACACCTGCTGCCTGAGACTTCACTTTAGCCAAGTTTAAAAAGATATAATTTATATACAGTAAAATGAACCATCTTTTAGTGTACAGTTTTATGAAATTTGACAAATTCACAGTTGTGTATCCCCCAAGGTATAGAACAGTTCCTTTACCTCCCTGTAAATTCCCTCATGCCCATTTATAGACAACCCTACCCTCAGCCCCTGGCATCCACTGATCTGTTTTTGTCCCTATAATTTTGCCTTTACCAGACTTTCTTATAAATGGAATCATACAGCACATCACCTTTCTAGTCTGGTTTCTCTCATTTATCAGAATGCATTTGAGATTCACTAATGTCTTTCATTCCCTTGTATTGCTGAACAGTATTTCATCGTATAGACATACCACAGCTTGTTTATCCACACACCAGTTGAAGGACATAGGGGTTGTTTCCAATTTGGCATGATTTTTAATAAAGCTACTATCAACAACCACATACAGGTTTTGTATTAACAAATGTTCCGTTACTTTTGGGCAAATACTTAGTAGTAGGGTACTTGGGTGTCATGATAAGCACATAAATTTTTAAGATACTGCTGGTTGTAACTATATCAATTTTGCATTCTCACCAGCAATATTTGAGAGCTCCAGTTTCTCCACATTCTCACCAGCACTTGTTATCCAGTTTTTTATTTTCCATTCTAGTGAATGTGATGCCTGAGATTTTAATTTGAATAAATGGATGCCACACAGTTGCCTGCCTTTAGAAGCACTGTCTGTTATATACCCACCAGCCATTCCTTCCTTCTTCCTCACTAACAGAATTCAGATTTTTTTTTCACCCTCACCCTAGTGACCAGTTGGGGCATATTCCCAACCCCAGTCAGTGGATGAATCCAGATTAGTGAAAACCAGTGTTTTCTAGATGTTCCTAAGAATAGGAATCACCTGTACCACTTATTACAAATAAAGTCCATGGCCCCTCTCCTGAAGCTTCTGACTCAGTGAGTCGAGAATGGGGACCAGAAAAATGTATTTTAACAAATATCCCAGGCAACTCCTCAGTCAGGAATGTTAGGAAAGATGGGTCCAAATCTGTGATGGCAGAATCATTTGCCTGACCATCATCTAAGGTTGAAGAGAAGATGGAGAAGAGAAGACTTTGTAGACGAAGCCCTGGGCCACTCAATCAGTTAGAGGTTGAAAAGAAGGAAATTGCCAACAAAAACACTCTAAGTCTCAACCAGTGATACAGGAGTAAAGCCTGCCAAGTGTGGCGTCCTCAAGCCACATGGGACAAGAAGGGAGTGAGCAGCTGTGCCAAATGCTGCAATCAGTGGAGAAATGGGAGAACTGAGAACAAAAAACCAGGCATTAGGTGTAGCAATGCAAAGGTCACAGATGACCTAGACAAGAGAAGTTTCCAAGGAATGGTGGGGAAGAAGAGAGATGGGAGTAACTTCAAGAGGGAAGACAAGGAAAGGAGAAGAATCAAAGACAGTAGAGACAATTCTTTTAAGGAGTTTTTTGAAAAGTGAAACACGGAAAGAGGTAGGGAATGGAGGGGAATGTGGGTTCAAAGTTAGGACTTTCTTAGGGTTGAGCTGTTACAACACGCTAATGGGAATGACCTAGCAGCAAGGGGAAAATTGATGATGGATGAGGAAGAGGGGACAATTACTGGACAGATGTCCTTGAGTGGGCAAAATGGGTTGGGGTCCAGGATACAAGTGGAGGAGAGATCGACCTGACATAGTATCAGGGAGAGTTCTTTTGTCATTGCAGCAGGGTTGATGATGTGCAGGTAAACGAGTAGACTTGATGGTGGGGAAATATGGAAACTTTTTCCTGATTGCTTTTATTTTCTAGCAAGTATGAGGATGGGAAGTAGATGCCAGAGGTATGAGTGAATTAACTAGTAAAATACAGCATAATTTCCGGGTAAAACTAAGGGCCCACATGACTTGGGTGGTCACAAATTTAAAAAGTGAGACCTGCCAACCTGGTTGTGTTTTCCTCCAACCAGCTTGGGTGCTGGTGCACACGGATAGTAGAGAATTAGATTTAACGAGGTGTGTTGGTTAATTCTAAGTGTCAACTTGATTAGATGACGGAATGCTGAGAAACCTGATTAAGCTATCTTTTTAGGTATGTCCATGAGGGTGTTTCCAGAAGACATTAAATGACAGCCTTAGTGGACTGGGTGGGAAAGATCTGCCCTCAATGTGGGCAGGAACCATCCAATCTGCTGGCGGTCCAGAAAGAACAAAAGACAGAGAAAAATGTTGAAGCTCTCTCTCTCTATCTGCCGGAGCTGGGATACACTCTTCTCTCCTGTCCATGGACACCAGAGCTCAAGACTCTTCAGCTTTTGGGTTCCAGAACTTACACGAAGGACATCATCGGCTTCCCTGGTTTTGAGGCCTTTGGACTAGGACTGAGCCACGCTACTGAGCCACGCTACCGGCATCCGGTTTGCAGACGGCCTATCGTGGGACTTCTCTCCACAATCGCGTGAGCTAATTCCCCTAATAAATCCCCTCTCATATATTTATAACATATCCAATTGATTCTTTCTCTCTAGAGAACCCTGACAAATACACCAGGGCTGGAGTTTGGTTTTTGTTTTTGTTTTTTTTTGTCCTTTTTGAGACCGGCCACACCACGCTCAGCCAGTGAGCGCTGTGAGCGCACCATCCATCCCTATATAGGATCCGAACCCGTGGCGGGAGCGCTGCTGCGCTCCCAGCGCCGCACTCTGCCGAGTGCACCACGGGCTCAGCCCCAGGGTTGGAGTTTTACCATGCAAGTGTAGTGGAGCAGAATAGCAGCAATGCAGCTGTAGATGTGTATAAGATAAGGATTCAGTGAAGTGTGGTGGACTCCCAGGCTATCTATAGTACCCATTTCTGATTGGAGTTCTTAGCACAGGGGGGCTGGGGCAGAAAGTGAGGGCTGGGGGAGGGGGAGCTCTAACAAAGTCTCAGCTCACAAGGCCCCTTTATGTCCCATCCTTTGAATTGAAGATTAGTTCCACTAGTACCAGTCTTGCCTAACCCCTTTTCCACCTTCAGTCCACACTGCTGACTTTCCAAAAGGAATTTGGAAAACTCTCATCAGGATCTAAGCAAGTAAATGTCAGTTTGATGTGAAGTGTCATGGAAACATTATCCATGCTGATCACAGATCTTAGTCAAAACGAGGTGGGAAATTCTGTTTTACTCCTCTTGGACATTTATGACATATTTTCCCCCTGCTTTGCTATCCCAGTAAAATGTTTCATCAAGTAGAGATAAAGAGTTCAGGATCAAGAATCACAATGTTTCAGCCTAAATCACAGCTCTGATACTTACTAGCTAGTGACCATGGGTAGCTACCTAAACTTCCAGAGCCTATCATCCTTCTCTGCAAAAATGGGGGTAATTGTAGAACCTACCTTGAGGGTTGCTGTAAGAGCCAATTGAGTCAATGTACAGAAAGTCTTAGCCCTGTGCCCCGAAGATAAATGTTATCATTATTATATTGTCACATGACTTCTCACTCCCTGCATTATCCTGACCACATGTAGTACTGAAGAGGTTTATGTCCCCAGGCAAGAAGCATTTAAAGACAGTTAACCAGATCAAAATCTCACAAGGAGCTTTCAAAACCATTTACTCATCTCTTAAACAAACAAATAAACAAATCTAAGACCACTTCACTCTCTAAAAAAAGAAGAAAGTCACCCCACAGAGAGCTGTACTAAGAGGCTCATTGAACAGATGCCTCACTAGTTTCTTTGAATCCAATGTTTGCCTGACATGGGTCTGCACGGCTCTGCCATGTGGCTGCTTTATCAGACTCTGGCATCGGTGGACAAGGCTTGGCCTGAGGTGGTTTCTTCTCTGAGCACAATCCTTGCCTGTGCCCTGTCACAGCCACCGGGACTCCTGCTGCTCATTAGAGAGAGGAATCTTCTCGACTGCAAAACTAGAAGGGTATAATTTCACTTTTGGACCTTTTATGCTTTACCTTGGATGGGTGATGGGACACCTCACCTCTTAAAAAGAATAGTCTAGCCCTCCCATTTAATTCCTAGTTATATACGGCTGCCTTCAGACACCATACAAATAAAGAGGAAATGGTGATTCAGACATCAAGAGATGCCAGACTCTGCTTGTCAGACTCTTGCCCCATACCCTAGGGACAGTTTCTAGAAGACCTGCAGGTACCTTCTAAGAATAACTAATTCTTCAATACCATGTAGACGTGTTTCTCAAAAAGAGACGCACCATCTCTATTAGAGTCATCTGGAAGTGAGCTCAGGCATCAGATATTTAACAAGTTCACTGGGTCATTATTATACTTACTCGAGTTTGAAAACCACTGCTTTAGAGCAGTTGGCGAACTATGGCTCATAGGCCAAATCCTGCCATGTGCCTTTTTTTGTAAATAAAGTTTTGTAAGAACATAGCCACACCCATTCGTTTGCATATTATTTATGGATGCTTTCTCGTGGCAAGGGCAGAGTCAAATATTGGCAACAGAGACTGTATTGCCCGTGAACCCTAAAATATTTACCACCTGGCCCTTTACAGAAAAAAATTGTCAATCCCCACTCTAAAGAAAATACCATGTGTTATTTGCACTAAAGTCACAGCATGAAAAACAGGAAAATATTCTAAGTCTAATAACAGTGTATTGTTATCCCTCCCCTCATCCTGTGTACATATTATCTTAAATAATAATGCCAGACAATCGGCACGTATATAATGAGCATTTATTACAAGCCAGCACTATACTATGAATTGAAAATATGTTGGTCTCTGTCCCCATGAAGCCCCTGTGAGGCTTGCAGATACAGCTTATTTTATCAAAGCTAAGTTGCCATTGACTAAAGGCATGATTATTTTATGCACTATTAAGGAAGAAAAAAAATGGTGCCAATTAAATCATGACACAGTATTTCCTTATGCCTTAGAAATTTTATTTTCTAATTACTAAAAAGCTCTTATAGATTTATTTTTATCACTCTTGGCATACATAAAAAATCATATGCAATATTACTGGTTAAGAGCTGCAGTCTCGGGGGTATTCTTTCAGGTTTCTGACCCCCACTCCAAGTTCCTTTCAGACATCCTCTTGATCTTATCAGAACGTACCAACAACGAGGTTTCAGACCAAGTTCATGTGTGTGCAGGCAATGACAACTATGTCACAACTGCCACCTGGCAAACAGTGTTTTTAAGAGGCAATCAATCACAACACATTTTCAGATATGTTAAATGGCTTTTAAAATATGAGCATCATAGAATTGATGAGATATGATTTATTGCTTGATGAAAAAGAAGTCAAAGAATTAGGCTGAGTCCCGGGGAAATGGCCTCCAACAGATGAGACGAGATAGGACTGGCCAGAAGGAGCAGGGGTGGGTGGAGAATTCCTGCCTGGTAACAGGGGCCTCTGGTCCTCATTACACTGTGCTGTACATACATCAACAAGCTGTCTGTTTCCACTTGAGATCACAACCTCCTTCAGAGTACAAGAATGGCCTCCTCTGTCTCTCAGCTCTAAGAATGCTGAGTGCCTGGATAACAGCATAGAGCAGGCCTTGTTTCTTAAATGAGCAAGTGGGGAGACTCACAAAGGTGACTTGGGAGGAGGGGATCCTTAGAGCAATCCCATGTGACCAACGATGTTAGAGAGTCACAGGATCTGAGCCTCCCCAGGATCTGAGCCCAGGCTGGAGGCTGCTTGAGGGATGGACATGGAAGAATTTCAAAGAAAAGACTTGGGCCGGTGGCACAGCAAAGCTGTATCTACACCCAGACCTTGTACCCTAGATACTGTGGAACCCTAAAGGGCTTGTTGCAAAAATCTACTGACTTTATCTGCTCAGTGTCACTATGTCAGGAAAGCAGCCCTTCATGTGATTCCATTGGGAATGCCAAACATGTACCTTGCCTCTTTTCTGAGTGGCCACAAGAGTGGGCATGGCCAACTTCTCCATTAGGCACAATAGCCACCATGCGTGGGGCCCACAATACTTTTAGGAGCCCATGGAATTCTTTTGATTTCTGTGAAAAAGAATCCAGCCTGGATTAAATTTATACCAACCTAATCCTAAAATGTAATTTTCCAAGTTTTTGTTAGAAAGGGGCCCATGAAGGCACAATTGTCCAAGGTCCATGAAGGTCATAATGAGACCCTGAAAGTAGGTGTGTGACATGAGGCATGTACATCACACACTTTCCCAGGAATGTGATGCTGAAGGGATGAGTTATGCTGACAACAGGGCCAAGACAGAGACTATCCACCATATTGATTATAAACATGCACATAAATCAGAAACTCTGGAAGGACGCACAAACTCACCATGCCGTTCAGCTCAGGACTGTGGGGAGACAACTGGGGCTGGACGCTGAGAAGAAGTTTTAAGTTGATTTTGTTCCATTTATTTAGCAAAACAAAACAAGAGCAAAAATCCAAAAAAAAAAGCCCAAAAATAATAATAAAGCAAAAAACTCCAACAGATGCAAATATAGCAAAATGAATGATAATCTTTTTAATTCTGGGTAGAGGGGAAATAATGCTTGATTTACTATTTATGTTTATGTGTGTGTGTGTGTGTGTGTATAATTTTTTTTTTTTTAATTCACCCTCCCCCGCAAAAAGTGACAGCTTACCTACATCTTTGAACCAAAGATTACAGGAACCACTCTGGTCCCTTTCCTTTCTGAGGCTCAGTGGCTTAGTTTTTTCTTTGAGTCTGTGAACTACCTTTATAATTAGCCTATTTCCCTGCTTCATTCCACTTAATCCAGAGGCTATTCTGTTGCTTGCAGCCAAGGACTGCTAATTCATCCAGGTTCATCACCAAGCTATTGGTGGTGGAGATGAACAATTTTCTAGGGTGGAGGGAGCCTATTAATTTGGCTCTCACCCAACCTGTAGGCCCTTAAAATGCCAGTTTCATACAACACAGGTGTGCCCGGATGACCCCTGGTCCAGGCTAACTGGTCTACCCCAGCATCATTTCTAGGCTATGTCTGGGCAGAAGGTTCCTCATAAAAAAATAAGCCTGACTAAGAGAAGCGGTGTTGGGAAATAGAAAGGTACAAGCAAAAGGGTCATGTGGTAGTAAGAAATATATGAGATATACCACATTTTCCTCATCCACTCATCTGATGATGGACATTTGCACTGGTTCCAACACTTGGCTATTGTGAATAGTGCTGCAATAAACATGGGAGCTGAAAATAAATAAATATACAAACAAATAAATGGGGGGCAGGGAAGAAGACACAACAATCACAACAATTCCTTGAACTTGTTAAGAGAAGTGAACAGATATGATGTTGATGGGGGGAGTGGGAGAGGGAGGGGGAAAGAGGGAGGAGGGAAGAGGAATTGGTAAAGGTACACAAAAATCAACTACATTGTATATTGATAAATTAAAATGTAAAAAATAAATACATGAGAAATATATGATGTATATATTTGTTTTTTGTGCTAGGTTCCTCACGCAAAGCTAATAAAAAAACAAACAAAAAACCCTTAGAATTTCCTGAGTGACAGAAGTGTCTTTTGTTATTTGCAACAAGCCCCTTTCAACCATACCTGAGTTTATACCAATAAGAAGACTTTGATGGGCCCCTCGATGGCTTCGGAAGAGGGGTTGGTTGCCAGAGGATGCATCCACGTAATTAGAAGGTCAGAACTTTCAGCCCCACCCCCAAACCTCTGGGGAAGTGGGAGAGGCTACAGATCAATTGAGTTAATCACCAATGGCCGATGATTTAATCAATTATGCCCTATGTATGAAAGCTCCATTAAAAAAAACCTAAATGGTGGGGTTCAGAGAGCTTCCAGGTTAGTGAACAAACCCAGGTGCTGGGGGAGGGGGTGCACCTGGAGAGGGCATGGAAGAGCCATGCACCTCCCTGTACCTTGCCCTGGCATCTCTTCCATTTGACTGTTCCTGAGCTTTAAAATAAACCAGCAATAGTAAGTAAACTGTTTTCCTAAATTCTGTGTGCCATTCTAGTAAATTATGGAAACTGAGGAAGGGGTCATCAGAGCCCCTGATTTATAACTAGTTGTTTAGAAGTACAGGTGTCAATCTGGGACTGAGGACTGGTGTCTGAAGTGGGGACAGTCTTGGGGGAGTGAGCTCTTAACCCATGGTATCTGTGCTAACTCCAAGTAGTCTCAGAATTGAATTGAATTGAATTTTAGCACACCCAGCTGGTGTCTGGAAAGTTGGAGAATTGGTAGTTGTGTGGAAAAAAAATCTACATATTTGGTGTCAGGGTGTTGTGAGAAAATCAGTGTAAAGACATATACACTTACCAAGCATTGGGTAGTACGGTAGGCACTTCTCCAGCATTCTCTGTAAATCCCGAGCACCTTTGCAATTTAGGGTTACTCACTTCATTTTGACAGCTTAAGTTAATACATAGTGACCATAAAATTCATCATCCAAACCAGGATACACTTAAGAATAAACAGGGGTAAACGAGAGAGGGTGTCAACTGGGGTGACAGACTGAAACAGGCTTCGTAACTGGGGCGACCATTTATCTCAACTTGCCTGGACCAAATGATATCCTGCAAATAGAGATATGGAGTCACCTCAGTTACAAAACTTGGTTATATGCCTTGCCTAAGGTCATGCAACTCATTAGTGAACAACCTGGACTCTGGGTCCATTTGGTTTCATCTCTAAAAAGAAAAACATTTGTTGGGGAAATATAGAAGATGGTCAGGGCCCCTCCGCTGTTTGAAGTCTTGCCTGGCAGCTGATGTGACTGTGCGCATGCGCCCGGGTGCCCCTGCTTGCTGTCCGGTGTGATTGTGCATGTGCAGTTCCGCCCAGTCCGCAATCTTCTGTATGGAAATTGCAGACAGCGGGGAGATTCCAACGCGGCTTCTCACATCGTGGGGTTGGGTTCTGCATCCCTGAAGGTGTTTTGGATTGCGGACTTGAGTATAAAGGACTAACGGCTCTGATACGCAGAGCTTCTCAGACGCTCTGTGAAGCCACTAGGGCGGCTGCTCCTTCCTCTGAATAAAGCCTATGATTTCTTCACCCACAGCTCGCAGGACCTTTTCCTGTTACCTGGCTCGTGGACCTGCGCGTGGAGGGTTTGTGACCCAGTCTGCACAACGGGCTCGAGGGGTCTGTGAGACCTAGCCCTAGCTCTATAACATTTTTTGGAAATTCTGAGAATACCATAGGTTATGAGCTACATTGTGCCCCTCTCCAAAATTCATATGTCGAAGTAAAAACCTCCAGTACCTCAAAACGTAACCATATTTGAAGATAAGGTCTTTACAGAGATGATTAAGTTAAAGTTTGGATGCATAGAGAGAGACACCAGGGATGGGCAGGCACAGAGAGAAGACCTCGTGAGGACACAGTGAGAAGGTAGCCGTCTGCAGCCAGGGAGGGGCCTCCGGAGAAAACAAACCTGCTGGTACCTTGATCTTGAACTTCTAGCCTCCAGAACTGTGAAAAAAAAAATACATTCTGTTGTTTAAGCCACCCAATCCGTGGTATTGTGTTATGGTAGCACTAGCAAACTGATGCACAGGGGTATGAGAGTTGAGAACAAAGAGCGATGCTGGGATTGCAAAGTTTTCGCCCCTCCTTCCTGTCTGTGGAGATAACAGGAAAGCCTGTTTCACCATGAAAAGTCCTATTTGCTTTATTCTTGGACAGCAAGGAAGGGGGAGTGTACACCGACATTGTAGCTGTAGCAGAGACCAGCCAAAGGGACTGAAAATGAGAGGTGGCAGTCCTAAAAGGGAAAGGGAAGGAGCTTGGGTCACTGGAGGAAAGAAGTACTTGAGGAGCCAGCTTAGCCTGGAGTACCCCCCACCCCCATTCCTCCCTACAGTCTTTAAAGTCAGGAGGTCTCTGCTCCATCCCCTGCCCCCACCAGACTCCAGGAAGATTCAATTACATTTAGAGACACAATGTCTGCCTCCCCTGGATTAATTTCCGGATCCTGCTAAAGCTTGTCCTTATCTCTTTTTTCTTGCTGAGAGTAAGAACCCTATAAAATTATCTCTATCAGGGACCAAGAAATGAGTCAGGGCAAGGCAAACACAAGGAACAGGACCTTGTGTCTCTCTTCATATATGTTTGGGAAGGGCCTCCGTATGACAATCTGCTATAGAGCTCGCACACCTCCATTCTATCTACAGGATCCATTCTGTCAGGGCAGCAGGTAGGGGTAGGTCATATTGCAGACATGAATTACAGAATAGTATTTTAGCTCAAAGTGTCCAGCGTGCCCAGCCTAGTGCCACCCTGCTCTCAAGGATCTTTATAACAATAATAGTAATGACAACAGCAAGAGCTATCGCGTACAGAGTACTTACAAAAAGCTAACCCCTGCACATACATTTAATCTGCACACCAGCCGTAAGAGATAAAGAACATTTCTACCTCCATTTTGCAGATTGGATAAGGTGGTTTTGACAAATTAAGCAACTTGGCCACAGTTATGTCACTGGTAAGGAGAAAACAAAAATCTCTGGTGCTAACACCAGTGTATTAACAGTGATCTTAAAAATCAGTGTGAGGTGCTCCATGGGGTGTCAAGTAATGACTAAATTTTGACCTACACGATGAGTTTAAAAAATTAGAACACATTCATTGAGTCAATAGTAAATGTCCACACTTTGTAGGCATTATCTCATTTAATCAGCACAGCACTTTGTCACACAGATACTTTTTTCCATCCTCACTATTTTACAGATAAGAAAATTCGAAGCTTGGGCCGGCCCGGTGGCGCACTGGATAGTGCGCCGCTTGGGAAGCGCGGCGGCGCTCCCGCCCGAGGGTTCGGATCACACGCACCCAAAAAAAGCTAGTAGGGAAACTTGCCAGAATTTGAACCCAGATCTGCCAAAACTCCAAAGTCAGACCATAATTGTGTCTCCCAGTGTGTAAATATCTATCAAATACTTTGTGCACATGTGTGAACATGCCAAACTTTGAATGATTTAAGTATAACCTGTATTTTAATACTTAGGACAGCATCATAAAATTAATTTCTAAATGAATATTGAAATTTATCCAGTTTCTATGTTTAGCAATTGGTGTTAATTTACCTCTCATAAGTGCTAGAAAGGTTCTACAATACCTCCTCCAGCCCTTTTATACTATTCAAGCTTTTTATTAGCCCTAATGTTGATTGCCTTCCCAGGGCATCTACTAGTTTGAGTATAATTTGTCTAATTAAATTTAAAGAAGAGATGTTTCAGGGAGCACCATTTCATCATTTCCTCTTAAACTCTATGCTGTGGACTTTAATGAGGAGAAAATTCGAAGCTTGCCAAGGTCACCCAGAAAGGAAGTGAAGGAGCTCAAATTTGAACCAAGGTAGCCTAAGTTCAGAACTCATGTTCTAAGTACGACACTTCACCTCCCCTCCTGTGGCTGAGATGTTTTGCAGGTTGACAGTGAGCTTCACGTGTGAGGTAAGATATATATGATGTGGTATTACAGGAGCCCTTAGTTGGAATAAGCACCCTGGGGCATTGCTTCAGGGTCTGAGATACCCCAACTACAATTTAAGAAGTATGTCTCCTTTACACAGCTCAAATTCCCCACTCAGGCTGGACGGTGTTGGATTTCTCAGATGTTGTACTGCTTAATGTTCTTTCAAAGTGTGTTAGACCCTATAGCCCACGATTACTCCCAGGTGCAAAATTGTATGCACAAACAGTTGCAGCAGCAATTTACTGACTGTGAGCTCAATCAGCCAATTGTGAGCACAATTAGCTGCTCTCTGCTCATTTGGAAAGAGCCGGGGCGATGATTGCCTCTGCAATTAGCCAGTTGTGGGCAGCTCAGTTTGCTTGTGCAATTTTGCACCCTCAGACATGGAATGTGCAAAAGAGATGCACACCCAGGAACTTTGCTTTTATGATCCAAATATCCAACCTGATGTCACCCTCAAGTCTGTACCTGTGAGCAATAGAGCCTGCCTCCTGGATCAGTATGGAGGCTGCAGCCTCAGGGAGAGAAAAGACAATAACTGAGATCAAACCTCAGAGAATGCCACACGGGCTGAAGAAACAACCCTTTCCGTATTTTGGCAGAGAGGGTGGGAGAGAGATGAGACACTAACTTGGGCTGGAAAGGGAGAAGGTGTGTCCAGGGTTGAGAAGACCTAAAAGTTAATCATCTGAGCACAAGAGAGAGCCATCTGAATATTTATCAGCTCAGAATGGAGAACCTTTTGTTTTATCTGAATGACTTGCGTTAAGAAATCAGTAGAAACTAGAAACTGGATTGAATGGGAGAATTGAAATGCCATTTTAAGTCACTAGTGCAATCAAAATTTTTTTCTCTTCTCTCTTCCTGTATCCTGCTTAAAAAAGAACAAACCTTCCCATTAGAGTTGGGCAGATTCCTATCCACCTGTTCCTGTGGAGGGAAACCCGGAAATCCCGAAATTTTTATTGCAGCTGTCCACAAAATGAGCTGTAGTCTGATTGGGCTTGTTCTAGTTTTCCTTTAGCTATGAGTTGATTAAAAAGAAAAGTTTGCTTTATTTTAAGTGAGATTTTGTTGCATTGATAGGCTTTTCTACCTAGAAGCAACACATCTATAGGTTTATGAAGGAAATCAAAGGAAAGGTGATTCACTGTCTTATAACCCCAGTTGTCCTGTGAGCCTTCTATAAACTGAGGGGTACCTGTTTACTGTTTTTAATTACTCTATTGGAACAGTACAGTATTATTCGCAATAGTCAAAATGTGGAAACAACCAAAAGGTCCACCAACTGATGAATAGATAAGAAAATGTCATATAGCCATATGATCGAATATTATTCAGTCACAAAAAGGAATGAAGTTCTGATACATCTATAACGTGTGACCGACACAGCCCCTTTTCTTTCAGCACTGAAATGGACCACTGTTTCTTCAGAAAAGAAATAGAATTGTCAGCTTCCATTTAAAAGGTATGGTGCATGAAAATTTGATTTATAAATAACGAAATCACAGTGAGATTCTCATAGTATAAGAAGCAGGCAGGAATTGCAACTTGCTTTAAGAACAGTAAATGGATATTGCCTGTCTCATACTCGTTACAAAGCACTGATTCTCAACCTGAGTTATACTACTTAGTACATGTGAAGCTCTTAAAACATGCCCATAGCCACAGCATTATAGATCATGTGATGGCCCATTGATACAATGGCTACCTCCACAAGTTCTGATTCACAGAGATAAAAATGAAGACTATCCACATCTTTAACCAAGTGTTTCTAAATCTTCCTACAGATGTTTACCAAATTTGGAATGATGATTTGTCTTCCAGTCTCCGAATGATCTTAAATTTTATTTTCGATTTACTTTTCACATTCCTCCCTATAATATTGTTAAATGTTGAACAAACACAAAATATAGAGAGGATGGACAAATCTCAAAGTTATTATTTTTAACTAAAGAAGGCATATATAAAAGTATCTATCATATAATTCTATTTGCATGAAGTTCAAGAATGCATAAACTGAACTACAGTTATTGTAATCAGAACAGTAGTCACCTATTCGGTGGAGTAGAGATGGAGATTGACCAGACAGGAGCTGAAAGAACTTTCTGGGGTGATGGAAATGTTCTTTATCTTGGTTGCAATGGTAGTTACATGGGTATATGTACACACATACTTATATATACCATATATCCATTGATACTTGGTGAACTGTACACTTAGTACCTATACATTTCACTGTACATAAATGTGATCTTAGCAAATTAAAGGGGAAAAAAAGGAAAGAAAAAATAAAAGTAAATAACACAGTGAGGGTTTTGAGCTCCTCAAGACCAATGACCTTCATTGGCTGCTCATCAGTTTTTTTTTCTGTTAAATCCTGAGGGCTGATGCTGCCCTCTGGTCCATGATCAATGTGTGTCACCTTGAGTGGCCTTCACGAGCCTGCTGATTTACATACTGCAGTCCTGGTTCATAAGGAATTAGAAACAGATTGAGAGCAATTCCTCTTTGATACCATTCCCTGCTGCACCATAAAAGAAAATGTGACGAGTCTGGAAAGAAGCAAAATGGAGGCAGATATAGAGTAGATTGGCTAAAAAGGCTCTTAAAGGAGAACCTCCATAAATCTGAAAGCTGAGACAGGATGGATATAACTTCTTTAAAATTATAGTAGAGGAGGACAGAGGAGGCTGGGCCAGCTCTCCTCTTTGGAGAGCAAAAGATAAGTAACAGTGATGTTTTCTTACCAAAAACTCTCCTCTGTCCTCTAAATGTTGTTTAAATACCACCAGCTGGAGGTATCCTCCCTCTCCCAGGAGCGCTCTTCCCCAGCTTTGCATGAGGATCACTGCTGGGCTCCATAAAGGAGCTGGAATCAAACACAACCTACTAAGTGAGCCTCTTCCTGACCCTGCCATCTTAAGTCCCTCCCAGTCTCTCTCTCTCTCTCTCTCTCTCTCTCT
>NW_007727778.1:97348-138019 GCF_000696425.1 Galeopterus variegatus
CCTTCGCCCCCTCTCCCCCTCTCCCCCTCTCTCCGTTTCTCTTTCTCCCCACACCTAGACACTCACTGATATTCTCATCACATCGGCCTGTTTTATATTCTCAATAACCCTTGTCACTATCTCCATTTATCTTATTTATCCATTTATGTACTCTTCTACTCTGAATTGTCCTGTTTACAGATATATATCTTTAGTAAATATGTACCTGGCACATAGTATGAGCTTAAGCAATATTTGTTGAACACATACACGGCTTTTTGAAAAGTGTAACAGTTTCAAAGATCTGATGTAAAACTTGATAAGAGGGTATGACAAATACAACCCCAACTATAATAAAATTCCTAAATATAAACTATGAAATTAATACTGGGGAAGGGGGGGCAGGAGGTAGAGAGGAGGTGGTGTGGAAAATCTCTGCAAGAGAGCCAACTAGGAAAAACAAGCAAGGTCAGACTGTACTCTTTCCTCCAAAGAACTCTCTGCCTCTAGGGACTGGTCAAAATCAAGAATGATGAACTTCGGACAAAAGCAGAAATGGAAGGTCAAATAATTTGACCAAAAAAAAAAAAAAAACTAGTATGAAAGGGGCAGTCAAATTGAAACATATGTTTTATGTTTTAAGACATATTTTGATCTCCAATAAGAACAAACTTATTCTCCTCCTTGGCTGGCAAGAGTGGAGAGTGGTAGGAGCAATAGAAATTAAATGAAGACCCTCCTGCTGGGAGCTAAGCTCCCACACTCATCCGCACCTTGTTTTCCAGGCTGGTTTCCTCTGGCTTAGTTTAGAGCTCTGGGAGCTGAATTTGAGTTGATGTCTGAGCCCAAGGATGACAAGTCCAGAACTGGGTTGTTGCTTGAGGTGGCTTGGCTGTTAGAAGACCTATCTCTGCCCACTTGTAAATAATGCTGAAACTTGTAAATAATGCTCCTTTTACAGATGTAATTTCTCTTTGAATCACTTTCAGATCCTGCAGGGGAACTTTAAAAAGAGACATCTTTAGTTTGCCTTTGAAGTATGCTGTTTGTTTTTGGCTCACTGCAAATCAGCAACCATTTTAATTGTTGATGTTTGTTATTATGAATGTGTTCCATGGTTTGTGTGGTTGCTTGGCAGAGTGAGAATAAATGCTCTGTGAATAAAACTCTGGTCTTTCAACTGATTTGAGGAGTGGGTGCCCCAGCAGCAGTGTGGGTGCTATTTATGTCTCCAACTCAGTTCCAACTACACTTTGTCCTGGAAAACCCAAAACATATTTGGCCCTGAGCACTTTTTTCCTTGATTTTTAATCTTGAGAGCAATTTAAAGGAAATTTAATCCATATGTTTCTGATTCATTTAAATCACAAAAACATTGGGGTTTGAGACTTATTTGATGTCCAAAATGCCTTTTGAGACTTTTTAATAAACTTTCCAAGTCTTATGCTTTAAAAACACATACTCACGTTTTGTCAAGGGTGAATGGATCCAGGCTCCAAAGAATTTGGATTGAATTTGAAATTCTGAACTTGTAAATTATGACCATGTTAAGATAAAGCCTGTGTCTACACAATACCCAAGCAACCTAATAGAAAGCCGAAGTACTGGGTTGTCATCCAGATGTCGCATAACTTCTAATGCATGGCAAAACATCAACAAAACATCCAGGTGGTTTCTGACTTCTCCCCTTTTTATTCAGGTGTTTGCAGTTATAGAATTAAGAACATAGGCAGCAGCTGTCAATCCTGGAACATTATGAGGAGCTTATTTTAAAAGAGGTCTCTATATACATATGTAGGTCACAATGTTCATGGGATAGGGGTGGGGACAGGAAAAGAACCTGCTTTTCTTTTTAAAATTAGGTTGTGTTGAATAAATTGCAGGACTCCGAGGGCCGAGAAAAGAGGCTATTCAGATGTGTTTGAGCATTCTTAAAGGAGAGTGGGGAAAGTAGATGGGTGGTTTAATAACATGTTTGTCACATTATTTCTAATTAGAAGGAATATGTGGAAAGGCAAAACCAGTAAGAAAGATCTTTGTGATCTTTCCTCCCCATAGGAAGAAGATCTAAGAGTGCTGTGTATAAAATAAAGGTAACTTCAGGTCTTTCACGAGATGAAGAAGTAATAATAAATTAACAGCAATTAACTTCTGTATAGGCATTTCATGAGATAGGAGATTAACAATAATTAGAGTAATAACAATAACAACTAAGCTTAATAGAAATCTTTCATGGTCTATTATTATTCAATTAGAATAATAATTGAAATAATAATAGTATCTCATGTGACAATTTTGATAAGATATATACTGTTTGAAGGGCTTTTCAGATGTTTACATTTAATCCTTCCAGCAATCTATGAGGTGTGTATTGTTTTTTTAAGGAAGATCATTTACTTAGTGGTCACTGAGAACAGACAGCAAGCTATTCTCTCAACTAATACAGATAGACCAGTTATCCTCAATCAGGGACGATTTTGCATCCAAGGGAATATTTGGTAAAGTCTGGAGACACTTGGATTGTCACAACTAGGAGTAGGGAGGAGTGTTACTGGTACCTACCGAGTAAAAGCCAAGGATGATGCTAAATATCCTACAATGCACAAGACTAACCTTCAAAACAAAGAACCAGCCCTAAATGTCATTAGTGCTGAGGTTGAGGAGAAACCCTGAGACAGACACAAGAACTCCAAAAGCTTTATTTATTTATTTATTATGAATATTCATGAGATACAAAGCTAATTGTCATCCCTCATGCCCATGATGTGAGGGGCAGATTCGTACTGGGGACATACCCACTACCAGAAATTACTTTTGTACCCCGTGTCCCCACCCAATTATCCACCAACCTCCCTCCCCCTCCCTTACCCCCCCCCTCCACTTTGTAGCCCTAGGAATGTTCCCTCCCTCTGTAAGACCAACGCACTACTGTGGTCTTTCCTTCCTTCCTTTCTCTCTTAGCTCCCACATATGAGTGAGCACATGCAGTATTTATCCCTCTGTGCTTTGCTTATTTCACTCAACATAAGTTTCTCCAGGCTCACCCATGTCATTGCAAATGGGAGTATTTCATTCTTTTTTATGGCAGAGTAGTATTCCATAGTGTATATATACATTCCTTATCCAATCATCAATTGATGGACATTTAGGTTGGTTCCATATCTTGGCTATTGTAAACAGAGCTGCAATGAACTTGGGAGAATAGGTATCACTTCAACATGATGATTTCCATTCCTTTGGGTATATACCCAGAAGTGGGATTGCTGGATCGTATGGAAGATCTACCTGTAGTTGTTTGAGAAACCTCCATACTGTTTTCCTAGTGGTTGTACCAATTTACAGTCCCACCAACAGTGTAAGATTGTTCCCTTCTCTCTACACTGTCGCTAGCATTTGTTATTCACTGTCTTTTTGATTATAGCCAGTCTAACTGGGGTGAGGTGGTATCTCAATGTAGTTTTAATTTGCTTTTCCCTGATGACTAGTGATGTTGAGCATTTTTCATGTATCTGTTGGCCATTTGTATGTCTTCATTTGAAAAATGTCTATTCAGCTCCTTTGCCCATTTTTAATTGTTTTTTGTTTGTTTGTTTGTTTTTACTGTATAATCGCTTGAGTTCTGTGCGTATTCTGGATATTAAACCCTTGTCAGATACATAGTTAGCAAAAATTTTCTCCCACTCTGTAGGTTGTCATTTCACTCTATTGATTGTTTTCTTTGCTGTGCAGAAGCTTTTTAGTGTGATTCCAAAAGCCTTTGACATTTAAGTTCTAGGCTCTTTGCTGCTGACTTCAAGCAGACTGGAATCATGAGACTTTTCAACACCTGGAACACTGCATGTTAGAGAAAGTGAAATTGCACTTGAGCAATTGTTTTGAGCTTGAGTACACATCAGAATCACATGAAACAATTGTCAAAGCACAGGTTTCTGAGCCCCACCCTCACAGCACCTGATTCGGGAGGTCTGGGATAGGACCTGAGAATCTGCATTTCTAACAAGTGCAAGAGGACATTGATGCTGCTGGCCCAGGGACCACAGTTTTCACTGCCTTAGGACGTGAGGGTTGGTATATGAAAGCATGACCTCCAGAATTAGAAAGAATGTGCTGAACGAGTGAACCCCAACATGGGGTTGTGCCTTACAAGGCATGGAGAATCATAGTGAAATATATGTTCTCTGCAGGCACTTTATTCAGCCCTAAAGAGGACAAGAAATTGGCTGAGCTGTGCATATACAGGTCCTGCTCCCAAATTCATCCATAGGAACAGCTGTCCACCTCGTATGAGGAGGAGAGGAGCTTGTGCAGAGGTAGTGAAAGGGAATAGAACAGGCCAGTTAGAGCTAGTACGTGGAAGGAAATTTCAGTACTGGATAAGAACTACCCTCACCCCAAACAAGTTGGGCTTCTCTTTAGTAATCAAAAATGTCCCTCCTAACCATGTGACCTGATGTAGGTCCTCTCACTCTCCCTAAGCCAATGTCTAGCAACTCAATACTTTTCTATCATTTACTTTTATCTGAAATTATTTATTTGATTTTTATGGTCTTCCCCCTTCCATCCCACATAGAATATAAGATTCATAAAGATAGGGGCTTCATATCTTACTCACTATGGAACCCCCAGCACCCAAAAGAGTGCCTGGGACAGAACAGGCACTCTATGAATATTTATTTAGTGAATAAATGAATGAATGCTGGCAAAAATTGAGGCAAAAATCTGCGTTGTCTCCTTTCTTCAGTGACGTTCCTCCCTGTCCATGCCTCATGTCTGTTGCCCTCTCTCCTGATGTCCTGTGTTCTCTCTCCTCCTCCCTTCTCCCCACAGGGTCCTCACAGGCTGAGACTGATGTGTTTCTCTGGGTGGTATGAACACCGGGTACCCAAGATAAGCTTACCAGGCCCAGGACCCCACCTTGGACATTTCCTTGAAGCTCACCTTGTCCATTTCTGAGGAGCACCATAAGATCAGCCTGGACAAAACAAAAGTCTGTGCAATAACCTGGGGCACCGAGAAGTGACAACAATCATAGCAACAGTAACAACCACCACAGCAATAACATTAAAAACAACAATAGCAGTAGCTGGCACTCATTAAGTCCTTACAGCTCATCTGGTCCACACAAAAGCCATTGGGTTAAATACAATTACTTTCCTCATTATTTAGAGGAGGAAATTAAGGCTCAGAGAGGTCTGGGAACTCTCCCAAGGATAAGTCCCCAGTACATGGAAAACTTGCGTTTGAATTCAGGCATCTGATTCCAAGGTCTGTGTTTTTAGTCAAAACAGGAGATCGATAAATAGTTGCTGATTGATTGACTGATTGATTCAAGCAAAATTCCAGGTTCAGGGTTGTCACCATCTGTCCTCATCTGTCATTAGGTTGCCATGAGAAATGAAGATTATTTATTTTTCTGGAGCCAGTTCTTGTCACTAATCTTTCAGTAAAACTCTTGTCTAACCTGTCATATTAATGTTATTTTTGCTACTAAAAGTTTACTGAGTAACAAAGCAGTGCTTGATTCCAATTACAACATGAACAAAGAGGCTTCTCCATGCAACACCATGCATTTCATAGCTCTCAGAGCCTACACGAAATTTCCAGTGGAAGGAAAAAGACAAGTAAATTCAGATGTGTAGATATCTTTGTGTAGCTTCCAGGGACTCATAAAGCGACAGGACAGTGTAAGTTAGAAAGTTAATTCTGCTCGTTGTATTTGATCTCTATTTTTCAGGAGCTCTGTGTGACCTAGGTTACTGGACATCTAGGTTGCGGGCACAGGATAGGTAAGATTGACCTTCAAGTAAGAACAGGAGCAAAGCCCATTGTAGTGTGGCTTTAGAGACCCCAGTCTTGTCTTTATCACGCACTTGACCTGACATGACTTAAATGGAGCAGATGTTCTTTAAAATGTGAAGACTCCTGGAAGGATGAGCCTCCTAACCCCTCCTTGTCCTGTCCACTTCCTGGTCATCTCTTCTCTACAGATCTTTCCTGGATCCATGGCTTTTCTCCCTTCCCCACTGGCTTTCACTGTAGTTTCATGTGTTTTTCTCTTTCTTTCATAACAATCTTTCTCACTCCATTTTCTGCCTGGCCCCACCAGTGGGAGAGATCTTCTTAGCTACAGTTTCTGTTAATTGTTTCGTAAAACATGATGTGTAGTATCTGAAGATTCCTCAATGCTGTGCCCTCCCTATTCTGTTTTGTCCCCACCGTTGTTCTACCAGCTGCTCCCTGGATGATCTCTTTCATTATTATTGTCTTAACATTCAATGTGTTTCTGAGAATTCCCAGATCCCCATCTCTGTGGTGAGCTGCAAACACCCAACACGTGCCAACCAGTGTCTCAAATGCACCGTACATCACATTCTACCTAACCTCTCCTCTCCTGTGGCTCCTGCTCCACCATTCTCCCCCTGAATCAGCCAGTGGAACCAATATTTATTTAGTCACTTAAGCCAAATTCTGAGAATCATCCTGGTTTTCCCTTGCACTCAATCTCAACTTCCAGTCAGTTGACTGGTGACTTTCCCTCAGCATCTCTCAGACTTCCTCCTCTTCTACATCCTCATCATTATTACCTTAAAGGAGACCACGATCATCTCTTCCCTGGGACACTACAGTTGTCTCCTAACTGGTTTTCCCGAGCCCAGCACTGTCCTTCACTCTCAAATCCTCCAAATGGTTATCAGAGCATTTTGCCTAAAATAATACTTACCTTGATATTGGACCTGAAAAGCTTTCAAATGCATCTTATTATTTACAAAACGAATTCCAAGCTTCTTAATATGTTGTACAACATTCGTGATCACATGCCTTCTAACTGCACAACCTCCAGCTTAAGGTTGTCCCATTTTTTGTGCTCCAGTAATATTGAACTTTCCAGAGTTTCCTGGACATGCAATATTCATACATTAGTGTCTTTGTTTATGCTCATTTATTTGCCAGTAAAACCCTTCTCTCCTTTTTTTTCCCTTGGTCACCTCCACAACTTTTGAAATTCAGCTTCAGAATCACCCTTTTCTGGCAGCCTTTTTTGATGTACTTTTCCAGCAGGTAGGTTAAATGTCCCTACTCTGATCTCTCATTATATTCTATGCTTTTCTGAATCCTAGCACTCACCACATGGTATAATTATTTCCTCTCTATCTATCATCTCCAAAATATAATGAGCTTCTACAAAGCAAGGAATGTGGACTTATTTTTATATTCCCAGGCCTAGCATAATTGCCTCATGGTCAAAAACATGAATTTTGGAACCAGGAAAACCAGGATTCAAAACCTGACTTTGCTACTAACTAACCACACTGACAGTGAGCTTTATATTTCTAGGCTTCAGATGGCTCACCTGTAAAGTGGAGATACGAATAGTACTTAGATCATTGTGTTATTATGAGCGTTCAATGAAAAATGTATGTAATATAATTGATGCAGTACCCAGCACATGTTAAATATTAGCTATAATTGCAATAAACACTTTGAATGAGTTTAGATGAATTTATTTAAAAGAGTAACGTCTTTCACAAGTGACAAGGGTGCTACTATTTTGCATACTGCATACCTACTGAGAATCCTGTCATGTCCTAACAGGCCACCATGAGTCCATGTGCACACTGAGTCTCTGACCCTCCTAGAAGAAATGACACAAAAAATTAGGCCTCACTCAGGTCCTGGATCCAATGTGACCTCTGCCAAGAGGGGTCCCTTTAGTTCTCCCATTTAAAGTTGTGACCTCTGATATTCTCATTCCCTTCTGAGCCTTGTTTTCTCTATTGTACTTATCACCTCCTGGAATTATATCCTATATTTAATTGTTAACTTTTTATTGTCTACCTCCCCAGCTAGAAAGTCCATAACAGTAAAGGCTTTGTCTCATTGTCTTCCATTCTTCATAATTCACAACAAATAGCGCCTGGTACACAACAGGTACTTAACAGTATACCCTGAGTAAATGAATACATCAACAATTGTTAGACTTCTTTGGTTTCAGGATTGTTTATATTTTAAAAGCATTGAATACTCCAGAGAGCTGTGCTTATGTGAGTTGTACTTACTGATACTTACCATTTTAAAAATTAAAACAGAAATTTTTAACACCCAAGGATACACATGCACACATCCCTTTCAGGAAAAGTTCTGACTGCACAAGCTCCTGAAAGGGTCTGGACCATGTGTTGAGAACTGGTGGAATAAATAAGCAGCCTTGATAAAGATAAACCATTATAATCTGAATAGTTGGAGGGGAACAGTTCTGAGGATCCTCTGGGGATCACTGGCCATTGCCAGGAGGAAGAGCCACTTTGGGATAGAGCTCCCGGAGGCAGCCAGCTCTGCACAATTGTGTTCCTTCTGGATTGCCAGAGCTTATCAAATGAAGACTCATTTTGCTGCAAGATACAAGGGAGCTGTCCATCCTTGAGGAGAGCCGAGCAAGACTTCACTGCCTCAGAGCATACAGCTAGGGCAGGTCCAATGCAGCATGTGATAGAGCGTGAACAGGAACCAGGTGTCTTCAGCTAGAGGGTGGCGGTAGGGAAGGATGAAGCTGCAGCTGGAGAAAGTCAGTGGTCACCAAGGAGGTCATCTGAGGTACCCACCACACCCTTGGGAATGAAAAGGGACCAGATGGGGGATACTGGTGATCCTGATGGGGGACACTGACAACCAGAGAACTTACCCAGTGCCCTACACATTCCCACAGAACACTGGGAGGGTGGCTGCGGCTCAGTCTTTCTCCACGTCTCCTGTTGAGATGACTCCAGACAACTGAACTGGCCAAAGTCTGGAATTTGGAGAGAGAAGGGAGCCTATCAAGGACTTGAGTTTCTGTGCAGGAGACAGTGGGTTAAGGGGGCCAGAGAACAAACCCACCAGCACGAGAGCCTCCGTGTCTTTGCCACTCGTACAGAGGTAATGCTCGTTCACACCCCTGAAAGGACAAAGAAGCGTCCATCCCTCTCAAAGAGACTCCATAACTGGAGAGAGGGAACTGGGTTGAAAAACTGGGGCAGGTGGCTGCTGTTGAGGTGGGAGAACTGGAATAAGCAGAAGGAAAAAAAAAACTTTGATAGGAAAGTAACGTTCTCTCTCAAAGAGATGTGGCTAAAGCAAGAAACAGGCTTTCTGGTGGAAAATTGTTTACAGAATTTAAAAATTTAATAGAAGATTTGAAGAAGTAAAGAGTCACTCCTGAGATCTGAGTTAGTGTTTGAAAAGACCACTTAGAAGAAACATCTTACAAATCAGTGCAAACATAAATATATAAATGCATAAAAATTAAATTTTGAAAAGTAGATTCTACAGTGATGTGATAACAGAATTAGAGGATGAATCCAGGGGATTTAATAAGTAATTAGCAGGAGAGCCAAAAGGAGAAAGGAAAATGGGTTGGAGAAAAGTAATAATCAAATGATTAAAAAAAAAAAAAAATTGGAACTTGGAGTATGTGCTGGTCTAGTCTTCAGATTGAGAGGGTTCACTGAGCCCCAGGCAGAACTAATGAAAAAAGACATAGACCAGAGGTATCTTGTGAAATTCCCAAACTTCAAAGATAGAGATCCTTACAAGTTTTTAGAAAGAAAACAAGATTTTTAAATGATTTTCACCCATAGCCCTCAGGCTGGAAGAGCTTGGGGGAGGAAATGTCTAACATTTAACTAGCTGTAATCAGAGTTGTCAGAGAACAGGGCTAAAGCATCAGACGGATAAGATTTAGGAAAGCAAAGGGAGCAGAGGCTGCTCGGGAAGGATTGCTCGCAGCAGAATCCACTACTCTTCCAGGAAGACAGCAGGGTCATTTGGACAGCTGTCCTATGACACTGTGTGCCCTAGGGGTCCTGGCTCCCCATTTGAGAGACATCGTTTGGTGAGCCGCGGTTACTTATGGGAGCATTTTCATGTGTGCGTATATTCACTTATTTATTCTTTCGACTTGTGTTCATTGAGCAGCTACTGTGTCCCAAGCATAGTGTCTAGGCTCTGGGGATGGAGCTGCGATAAGGAAGGACAAGGTCCCTGCCTTTATGCAGTTTAGATTCTTATGGAAGAGACAAATAAGCAAGTGAATAAATTAGCAGACAAGATAATTAAAGACTGAAATCAATATTATCTAGGAAAAGAACAGATGTGGGGAGGCGAACTCAGGGCTATGGATATGGAATAGGGTGGTCAGGGAAGGAGGTGACCTTAGCAGATCCTGAAGGACAAGAATGAATCAAGGAAGGAAAGAGCAAGGGTCAGAGGCCTCCGGGCAGAGGGAACAGCATGGGGAAAGGCCAGAAACAAGCAAGAGTTCAGCGTTAAAAGCATAAAGAAGGTGGTCGGGGTTAGACAGCAAGGGGGAGAGGGGATGGAAAGAGATACAGAGAGAGAGGACAGTAACAAGATGACGTTGTGAGTAGAAGTGAGTCGAGGTCTAGGCTACAGGGGGTCAGCTACTTGTGGGCCTGAGACCTTCGCGGCTGGCAGAAGGGGTGTCTGTCCTCCAGTTGGCTCCATCCTGAATCAGGCCCAGGACTCGGGTGGGAAACGCAGAAGTGGGGGTGGAAGCTGCCTGTGGTGGCTGTCACACCTGGTGGGCTGGGGAACTGTCATTATGGAGCATTAGCATAAGAAAGGGAGGCTCCCTGTGTTTGGGCTCGTCACCCTGCAGTGACAGGGCACACAAATGTGGGCAGGCATGGGGAACAGAGGCCATCAGTGTCTGCGCTGACAATGTTGGGTACCACAGCTGTCACTCTGCTGGGGCTGGCCCGCCCCCACTACCCACGCTGCCATTAGAAACAGCAGCCACTCGCCCACTGCTTTTATTTCCACACAATGTGTCAGTAGTTACTTGGCAGGTCTTTGCTGAGAGACAGGGGCGGGGCGCACCTGCTTGCTCGGGCAGAAGAGCATGAAGGCACCCACCTCCCCTCCATCCGGTATTCAGAGGACCCTCTGCCTGCCTGATGAGGAGGCGGCCCTCAGTGCCATGGGCTTAGATGCACAAGGGGGAAGTTCCCTGACCCCAATTCCTCCTACCTGTTTTACCTACTGAGACTAATACACAGAAGCAAATAAACACCAAAGTTAAATGGAACCAAAGATGGTTCAATAAATGGCTTTGTTCATAAAGGAACCTTATAAGTAGCTTCCGAAATCAGGTTGTGTTTTTTTGTTATTTTGTTTCTTTATGTCAAGAACTCCCTTTGCATCTGGCCAACCCTTCTGTTACAAGCAAGAAGCAGGACAATAATGTCTAATACTCGATGAATCTGGAAAAGTATAGAACAGAATAAAGATGGATAGAAAGGACTGAGAGTTTGCTATGACCAAAAATAACAACAGTTGCAAATTGACTACAATAATATTGCTAGTAATTTCTAATGTTTATAGGATGCTTACCACCAGCAAGAGTGACACTTGACTTTGTATTATCTCTTTGAGCCTCACAAAACCCTACAGGGAAACCACAGGCCCCTAAAGAACTGACTCGTAGCCACAGTGAGTGAGGTGCAGAGCAGGGCCGAGAACCTGCTGGGCTGACTCCAGAGCTCTGCTTCTCATTTAATCCACAGGATAGCCCAGCGAGCCAGGAGCTAAGGGTGAAGATGCTGACAGAGGTCAAGTGAGGTTAAGCGGCTCGTGCCAGGACTCAAACCAGACCTTGCCCTTCTCTTTTCCTGGAGGCTTCTTGATACTTCAGTTTATAACAGCTGTGGAAGGGCCCGCCTTCCCTGTGGCCAGCTTCCCATTTGGATCTTTGGTTTTGTCTATGTGTGCTTCTTCCAGATGGTTGGCACTAAGCAGGCTTCAGCTTTGGAGTGAAGCAAGGTGCAAGTGCAGACAGGAACTGGAACTCCGACTTGAACTGTCCCGCATCCATCCATTCTACGGACCACCCCAGTTTTTCTGAGGCTCATGCTCCTCTCGTTCGCAAGACAAATGTATTGAGGGGTGGAGAGGGGACACATAATTTTGTGTTTGCAAAATTCACAGAGTGGCAGAGCTGGAAGGCCCATTGGGACTCCCCAATGCAATCCCCTTATTTTACAGCTGAGGTAACAGGACCCCAAGGTTAAGTAAGTGCCCCAAGGTCACACAACCCATTAAGAGCAAAGCCCAGATGGGAATCCCCAGACCCTAGCTTTGGGCCTGAAGGAGCAAGCCAAGTGGAAAAGCAGATGCAAATGCCTGTGTGTGCTTCTGGGATCTGGGGTCTGGGTAGCATCCATGGCAACTGCCCTTTAACACACTGCTTCCAGCCTACCACACACCTGCTGTTCTGGCTGCAACACCCCTCCCAGCACTGGCATGTAATGTAACGGGTGCTCATCAAAGAGCTGCTGTTGGGCAGGTGTCCATGGACACTCATAGATGTTGGGACTGACTGTGAGGGGCAGAGTCCCTGAAGGTCGCCTTTGGAGCCCCTATTCCTAAAAGCTTTAGGGTTCACAGCAGACCTTTTATAGTCAACAGCAACAGCAACCAGCATTTACTAAGAGCTTACTGTATGCCTGACAACACCACATATTATGGTTTTCCCAAAAGGGGGGTAGAGGAAAGAAGTTCAAGCAAATAAATTTGTAAAATGTAGGTTTAATTAAAGTGAGTTTTTTTTTCTTTTGGTAATTAACAAGACCTCTCAGAGCATTTAATATAAAAATTAGTATTTTTGTTCCTCAGAAGGGGAGAGGGTACACAGTGTCTACCTAACTTTTCTGACAATAAAATCCCCCTTCCTTTTTTTCTTCCAAATGCCATATAAGGCTGTTGTTGGATCACTTTTAGGGGTTACTAGACTAGACCAGACCAAGAGGTCAGGCTGGACCAATAAGGGCAGGCTGGAATTCAGGAGCCTTGTTAGAGACCCAGTCTCAACCCAGAGACACTGGTACTTAGGCTTATAATGAAACAAACGAACAACGATCAAACAACTAATGTCGGACTTATTTGCTACATGCTGGACCTCCTATGGACCTGTCACTCAGGTTGAGATGAGCCCACAGCTGATTGAGGCCTTTATGCTTGAGTCCTCGGGTTGGTATGCACCACTGAAAGGGCTGGAGAATTCTTGGGGAAACAGAAGTAGCTAAGGGTACTTTGCTACAGCCATTGGGTTGTAGAAAAGAGATTGTACTCACCATCTCTATAGCACTTGAGGCTACTAATGTTTAGCCTCCTGCATGAAAGATTGAGGCAGAGCAGAGCTCACTGCAAAGGCATCCCTCACTCCCAAAAAACTACTCTTCCCCTTTGCATTTCTTTTCTTGCTGAATGGGTGGATTCTGTTGCTGTGCAGGTATGGCTGAAGGCAAAATTGCAGCCTCTGACTAACGTCACTGTATAAGCCTGGAACTGCAAGAGTTCAGTGCCATAAACTATGTGTCCTCAAGCTAATGTGCAGAGAATTACACTGATGACACTTTATAAATAGGCACAGTTCTGTGTTTGTGCTAATAGCACTTCTTGGCCTGAAGAAACACAAGGAAGTGAGCCCACATTCTGAGTCCCACCTACTCCCAGCAAAAACATGTTATAGTTAGGAAAGAGGTCTCCTAGTAAATACCAACTTGCTGTGATTTAAAACTTCCACTTCCACTTCCCTGAATCCTAGACTCAGTCCCTCTAACAGGAAATTTGTCAAGAGATTCAAGACATCAAATACAAAAAAAAATGGAGTACAACCATATTGTCCATAAAGAGAAGAAGTTTGGAAAAAGTAGGGGTTGGGGAGAGGATAACAAATTCAGTATGCATTGTAGTTTCTTATGAACTTATTTTCTTTCTCTTACCAAGCTGGAAGCTATGACAAGGACTGTCTTATGCATTACTGTATTCCCACTGTGCCCTCAATAGTGTCCTGCACACAGAAGGCACTCAATAAATATTTGTTTAATGATGAAGCTGAGATCCTAATGAAGACAATTCAGGCAGAAAGCTCTATTTCACTACTTATCAGTAGGAAAGAGAATGGAATGAGGGTAAAGCACATGTTTAATTCAGTGACTCCTAATAATCAGAATTACTGGGTACATTTGTATGTAGTAAAAGGAGATTTCAAAAGATCTAGTTTATTAGAGTACACAGCAAGACCAACAAGACAAATACTTGGGTCCTCACATCTGTTCACCAAGGGATATATTCTCAGGTCAAATCCTCCTTTCCCTAACCCAGTTCAGCAATAGGCACTGAAGACCCTTCTCCAGAAGGCTCTGTTCTAGTCTTGTCCTGATTGAGTTAAAGCACAAAAATCATCCACTTCTCAACATTGATTCTCATAGTGAATGGAGTCTGGAAGTAAATCTGTTACCATAAAAACTTAGTGGAGAGCTACTATTATGAACTGGACGTTCTCCCTTAGCCCCTCCAAACTCATTATTTGTCTCTCTCCACCCAACTCTGTGCTCCAGAATGCTGATCTTTATAGACTGCACCAATAGGATCTCTTACTTTCTGACTGCCAGTGGGAATTGGTCAATGGAAGCACCAACAGGTGACAGGAGGGTAGAAGGGAAGTGAAGTTGCCATATTCATTTCTCCAGGTCCCTCTCTGCTGGGCCATTGTTAAGCAGTGGCTGTGTGTTCTCTTCCAAAACCCACAACTAGTCTCTTGAGCCACCTGCTGCCACAGCTTTCTCTCTCTGATTTCCATTAACTGACACTCACATTGCCTCTTGGGCCTTGGGATCATAACTTCCACCTACTGCTGTTCCTAGCTGCTCTGCCATCCTTTCTGGTCTCCCCTATGGTCTCATCCTTTAACTCTCCCCTACTGCTTCCATTTGAGTGGGCCATCTGTTTCCTAGCAGAATCCTGGCTACACACAGTGGAGCCACAGAGTAACAGCCTTTATTTTTCACTTCATCATATTCAACACAGTCCACATAACTGAGATTATTTTTAGTCCCTTAGTTTTTCTGCTGGAAGCAGAATCTTTTCATATACACTAATTCCATCTCCTTCGTCCACCAAACGTTGGCCATCTCCACTCCAGCATAGAATCTTAGCATGTGAGGTCCCAACTGTTGGTTTCTTGAGACCACGATGTTGTTCTTGGTGAATCCCACCCATTATCCAAAAGTTATTTATGCTTCTCCTGCAATGCTTTTCCCACAGGGTTGTAGTTCTCTGGAACTGACATCTTTACACTATGGATCTTACAATCCATGAACATTATAAGTCTCTCTCAGTTTTTCTATTAAATTGCTATCTAGTAAATTGCTATCATTTTTCCCTGCAATATTGCACACTATATTCCAAAGCCATTCATAGTTTTGTTGCTATTATAAATAATATGTATTTTATATTACATTTTCTAATTTTTCACAATGTATATGAACTTTATTTTTATACATTGATTTTATATGAAGCAACCTTACTGATCTCTCTTATTAGTTGCAATGATTATAAGTAGATTACCTTAGAGTTTTTATGTGAAGAATAATGTTGTGTATCTTGGAGTTTCTATGTGAATGATAACATTATTGTTCACATTATGGTACAATGGGTGCTTGATACATATTTGAAACTCCAAGATAATATTGTTTAAAAATAATGATCTTTTTGTTTCTTCCTTTTCAGTACTCATACCTTACATTGTGTTATTGTGCTGGTTGAAGCTTCTACTTCAGTGTTGGACAGACATGATGATAACAGGCATCCACACTTTGTTCTTTACCTTAAAGCAAATGTTTCCATGTTTGTTATATTAATTATGATCTTGCCTTCATTTGTACGAGAACCCCTTTACCAGATTAAGGAATTGTTTTCTTGATTAACTGAGAGCTTTTCTTTTTTTCAATCTTAGCACAAATTATAATGTACATTACTTATCAAATTCCATTTCTGCATTTATTTTTTATTATAAAATGCTTTTTCTCCTTTATAGTGTGTTAATGTAGTGAATTAGATAGACACTCTCAAATCAAGATCCTTCCATACCTGGGATGTCATCTGACTTGGTCATTTTGTCATATTGATATATGCTCATCAATATGAATATAATGCTCATATTCATAGGTGATCAAAGCTTAAAATGGCTGTGAATATGGTGAATAATCAGAATTAATCTCCGAGTATCCTCACCCTTTTATTTCTAGTTCTTGGCACAGCAATGGTTGCTTGATACACATTTGTTGAGCAAATGAATGAACAAGTAAGTTAAAATTGACAAGAAGGGCCGGCCCGGTGGCGCACTGGATAGTGTGCCGCTTCAGAGCGCGGAGGCGCTCCCACCGAGGGTTCGGATCCCATGTGGAGACCGGTTCCCGCTCGCTGGTTGAGCGCGGTGCGGACGCAGCACCGAGGGCTGCGGTCCCGTTGCTGATCAGTAAAAAAGACAAAAAAGGAAAAAAAAAATTGACAAGAATATGTAAATTGGCTGAAAAATGGATCATATCTAATGCAATAAAATAAGGTAATAGAAATGTACATTTCTGCACTTAAATCAGTAAAACAGGACAGGAAAATATGGCTAAAGAAAAATATGGATGACACAGCTAAGAAACTTAAGCTGATGATAAGCTCACAGTAAGATACCGCATGATGAGGAATCTGAGCAACAAATTCAACCTTGTTCTGCATTTACAGTCTCCATAGCTATGTATCCTTTGATACTAGTATCCTGTGCCAGCCATTAAGCCCTAGAGCAGTCTATTCCCATTTCAAAAGAGCTGTTGCTAATACCCAGAATCAGTTTGGAGTAGATGAAGCAACCGGAAACCATGACAAAGGAAAATAAAAGGAATTATTGCTGTTTTGTAGGGAATTCATAAGATTTAGGATTAGAAGATCTTTCAGTAACTTTATTGAAATAATTAGCACCGTCAAGCAGAAGAGGAATTAGATACTGCTATAGAATTCCAAAGAGTCAATAAGAATACTTAATGGGGAAATTGGATTTGTTTAATAAAATGAAAACCTCTCAGATAAGTGAAGTGCTTGGTAATGAACTGAATCAGCTCACAAGGTACTGAGTTCTCCTATATTAGATGTGCACTACGCATGGCCAGACTGCCATTTATCCAGAATGTTAGGAAGAAAAGGCAAAGGCACACCCAAGGTAGACTCTGAGAATCCCCAAATTCTCAAAATATACTCCTCAGGCCGCTTCAAATCCCAAAATTGTGTGAACCTACAAATTGGTAACTAGTATTGTGGATCTACACATCACGTGTGATGCAAACAAATGAGAAAAAATCTCCATCAGCATGGACTTAGTGTAATGTCCCAGCAATGGCTGGTAGGACGTTTACCATAGGTAGTAGCAAAAACTACTGCATCTGATCCAAAAAATGTAAACTGTATGCTGAATTGTCACATCGAAAGTTTTACTCCAAACCATTTTCTAGGGAAAAGGTTTAAAACTTTCAACCTGAGGCATATATTCAGCCCACAGAAATTTTGTTTGGCCTTTACAGTGGTTGTATATGTGTGTATGTGCACATGTGTATCAACAATCAAAAATCAGAAAAGAGAGTATATATAAAAATCCTGATTCCCAGCTTCTCTTTAAAAATCAGAAAATTTGGCAACATTATGTCTGTATTCACATACAGCAACAATCAGTTCAATTTTTGCTGCCTTTAGACAAGGCATCCATGGTCCAGGTGATCAGTCCCCACCACATTCTGTGGTCTTACACCTTGTGGCTACCTCGTTCAGTTTCCCTACCCACCAGGAAGAATATAAATTTGCAGCCTGAAAGACATGCAGCAGATAATTGAAACATTAAATGGGAAGTGTTTTACAGTTTTTATTTATCTTCCTCCGGTAATGTTCCCAATTCATTCCCTTGTCTTCCTTTAAGTTCTTGAATATATTTCTAACTTACCTAAAATAGTTTTCTGCTAATTTCAGCACCTTAATTATTATTGTCCAGCTTTTCTGCTTCTGCACATGTCTAGGGATTTTTTCATTGTATGCTGGATATTGTGGATAAATTATTATAAGCAGGATGGATAATGCGGTCTTCTTTTAAAGAGGCACAGAAAGAGAAATACCACATGAGAGAACTCATATGTGGGAGGTAATAAATAAATACATAAATAAATAGTTGAACTTTCTAAAGGGGAGGTAGAACTGTGGTTACTAGAAGCAGGAAAGGGGGAGCAGTGGGGGGATAGTGAGAATTTGGTTAATGGACACAAAAGAGCTAGATAGGAAAAATAAGTTCTATTAGCGGACAGTCAAGCTAGGCATCTATAATCAACAATAATTTACTGCATGTTATTGAATGGCTAGAAGAGAGGAGATCAAACGTCCACATCAGAAAGAAATGATTAAGTTTTTCAGTGATGAATATGCTAATTACCCTAATTTGATCCTCACGCATTGTATACATGTATTGAAATGTGACTCTGTACCCCACAAATATGTACAATCAATACATTTCAATAATAATAATAATAAAAATACAAGAACAGAAGTCAGAAATAAAAACAATTTGTTGGGCTTAGCAGCAAATTGGAGCTAGCACAAGAGAAAGTCAGTAAACTTGAAGACAAACTCATAGAAATTACCGAATTGTAAGAAAGAGAGAAAAAACAAAGATTGAAAACCCTATCAGTGCTTCAGTGACCTCAGGGACCATATCAAGCAATCCAACATATGTGTAATTGTATTTCCAGAGGGATAGAGAGAGAAAATGTGGCATAAAATATATATGAAGAATAATGGTCAAATTTTTCTATAAAGAACACTGATGACTGAAAAGATAATAGTTTGGGCATGAAAGACCAAAAATTATGCCTAAAACTAAAGCCATGATAATGAGAACAAAAAGAAAATGCATTTACAAGATAAATTCGGCATTGAATCAATGAGACATTTTACTTTTAGGTAAAGATACCATGAAAAAAATTCAAGAGGAAAGCCTAATCATAAAGATGCCTAACATAAAAATGCCTAACAATTCCCTGTAAAAAGAATATGTATATGTATATTATATACAAAAGTAAATATATATATAGTGTGTATATTTATATAACAGAGAGAATGCAAACAAAAAACTTAAAATATATGTAATTCATCAGGAATAAAACCATTAACTATAGTCAGGTAGTCTCAATCCCATCAGAAATACAAGTTCTGCAAGTCTCCAATGACTGATCAATGTGGTGATGTAAATTCACTTTTGACAGCTAAAAACGGCTCTATGTAAAAACCTACCATTAGATACTCATTTTGCATTTATAGTAAGGCTAAGCCCTGCAGGCAGAAATGCTTTGGCTTTGCCTGAAGGAGCTGGACAGGTAAGCAAGAAGGGCTTTCATTTTCCTCTTTTTGATCAGTGCGCGCCAGAACTTTGAGAACAACCGCACAGGCCAGAGACTTCTTAACCACTTCTAGGATCTTTCCCTAGAGACACGCATGACCACACACAGAGAGGACTTGAATTCCTGAACTCTTTAAGAGGGAACATGATTTTTAGATGATAATTATTATTGCACAACTAATTGTTTTTAAATGTAGGAAATTTGGAAAAGGAAAATCTCTCAAAATTCCCAAAATCTAATAATCAGTTGTAATTTCTCTTCCTTTGAAGTTCTTCTCTACAGCCATTTTTAACACAGTTTTAATTTTAAAATATGGGCATGATTTATATTATTTTTTCATTAAAATTATAACCTAATTATTTCCCATTTGCTATTGTCTGCCATATAGCTTTTATAGTTGTAAAATAATTACTCTTTACTAAATTAGAGGTTGGCAAAGTTTCTCTTGAAGAAAGTTTGTTAGTAAATATTTTAGGCTTTGCAGGCCATGTGATCTCTGTAACAAATATTCAACTCTGCTGTTGTAGCATAAAAGCGACCATAGACAATAGGTAATAAATGGGAAGAATTGCATTCCAATAAGGCTTTATTTACAAAAACAAGTAGCAGGTTGAGAGCTGTAGTTTGTAGATCCCTGTACTAAATGCTTACTCTCTTTCAAACATTGTACTAACTGTTTTATATGCTTTATTTTATTTGTACCTTATAACTCTGTTAAGTAGGGATAATTAGTTCTAATTTATATAATATAAAAGTAAATACACTTATCAATGTTATAACTTATTGAGGTACATACAGTAGTCAGAATTTGAACCTGTGGTCTGTTGGATTCCAAAGTGCTCTGCTGTGGTTTGAATGTGTTCCTTCCAAAATTCAGATGTTGCCAACATGATAGTATTAAGAGATGGGGCTTTTAAGAGGTGATTAGGACATGAGGGCTCCTCCCTTGTGAATGGGATTAGGTGCCATTATAAAGGGGCTTAATAAAGGGAGTTCATTCTGCTTGCCCTTCTGTCTCTGCCATGTGAGGACACATGTTCCTCCCCTCCAGAGGGTGCTGCAATAGGCTCAATCTGGGAAGCAGAAAACAGATCTCACCAGACAACCCAACCTCTAGGTGCCTTGATCTTGAACTTCTCAGCCTCCAGGACTGTGAGAAAATAAATTGCTGTTCTTTATAAATTACCCAGTTTGTGGTATTTTGTTATAGCAGCACAAATGGACTAAAACATGCTGCTAAGATCATTCACTAAGAATACAATTTCTACTGGACACTTATGTATAGTTTTGTTGTTTTTTTTTTTTTCCTTTGCTATTATTAATAATCTGCAATGTATTTCACAAGACATAAAATTATTTTTTCTACTTTGAGGTTGTTTTCTTAGGATAAATTCTCAAGAGTAGGATTTCTGGGATAAAGAGCTCTGACCTAAAGATCCGTACATCCAGATAATAATCTGATATCACCACATCTTTATCTCTGTAGAGATATGTGAGTGTTCTGTTTCCTTTTTCAGGTATTGCCTGTATGTAACAAATAACTATGCATTTCTTGATGTCCATTTTTATAGGAGTTCTGTTGTTCTCTCCACTATATACTTGCCTATAAAACATAGTTATGTATTTCCTTCTATCTGGATAAATAGAGAAGGTAGCTTTGGGGACTGTATAGCAGATAGCTCCTGAATCAGCATGAACTGAAATATTGACCTATATTGGTGATCACATAAAATTAACAGGTTGAAAAAAGATTCACAGAGGGGGTTGCATGTCAACAGGCTAGTGTATTAGTCTGTTTTGTGTTGCTATAACAGAATACCTGAAACTGGGTTATTTATAAGGAAAAGAAATTTATTTGGCTTATGATTCTGGGAGGGCTGCATCTGGCATGGGCCTCAGGCTGCTGCTGCTCATGGCAGAAAGCAGCAGGCAGCCGGTGGCGGGTACAAGCTGATCACATGGTGAGAGGAAGCAAAAGAGAGAGAGAGGAGGTGCCGGAGTCCTAGAAATAACCAGCTCTCGTGGGAATTAACAGAGCAAGAACTCAGTCATTACTCCCCCCACATAGGGAGAGCACTAATCCATTCGTGAGGGATCCACCCCCATGACTCAATCAGTTTCCAACACTGCCACATTGGGGATCAAATTTCTACATGAGTTTTGGAGGGGACAACACATCCAAACTCCATCAGCTAGTAACATGGGAATTGTGAATAGAAGATGTTTATTGTTATTTGACTTTACACACTTCTATAATGTTTAAAATAGCAACATTAGTCTGTATTCTTCTTTTAATTGTTGAAAGTAAACAAGGTCAAATGTTGTATTTTCCATTTCAACTTAAGAGCTCGTGTTCTCATATACTATTCCTTCAAAAAATGGTGCATCTTTGTGGCCAGAGAAGCTTCGTGTAAAGTATATTTTTTAAAAATTATCTATATAATCTGCTAAGGCTGCAGCAATTGATCAAATCCATTTTTCACTTCCTCCACTGAATATCTTCAGAAATATGCCAAAAACATCCATATACTCTATGCCACTCCTAGTCTACCCATTCAAATATCAGCTCATTGATTGATCTGAGGGAAGTTCTAGCTTTCCCAGGGGCTGCTAGTTCCCCTTCTGTCATTCCATTATAGAATTTCTTTGCACTGAAAACTATGACAGCAACGAGGAATGACATGTAAATAGCATTCATCCTAAAAACATGGCTGAAGCTCCACTTTATCAAATGAAAAGAACATTAAAAGACAAGTAATGTACTTGGAAGTACATTCCAGTATAGACACTGGTCCTTCACTAAAAATATTCAGCTTCCAGATCTCACAAGCCACCTTTAGCATTTCTTGGATAGCCTCTTTTGATACCAAAAACTTTTTAAAAATTTCTATTGATGTCTCTAAAAGTTTTGTGTGCCCAAGGAGCTATCAGAATCTCTTCCTCTATTGATGTCTCACCTCTGGGGTTGAAAGACAGTGAGTTTGGCCACTTCAGTCCTTCAGCTCCTGCACTACACCTCACACTAAATACCTAGAATCATAAATATCAAGTGGACATTACAGAAGATAGAATCAGTAAAACTGAAGAAAGATAAATAGAATTTACTCAATTTGAACAAAAAAAGGGCAAATAGAAAAATAATGAACCGATACTCAGAGACCTGTGGAACAATAACAAAAGATCAAACATTTATATCATCAGAGTTATAGAAGGGAAGAAGCTAAAAAAGAATTCAAATAAATAGTGGCTGAAAACTCCCCAAACTGGGTGAAATTCATAAACATACAGATTCAAGAAGTTGAGCCAACTCCAAATAGGAAAAACCCAAAGAAATCCACAGCAAGATATATCATAATTAAACTTATAAAAACTAAATACAAAGAACAAATCTTAAAAGCAATCAGAGAGAAATTACACATTACATATAAGGGAACATGAATTCAAACAGTTGCATTTTTTTCTCATGTAAAACCAAGGAGGCCAGAAGAAAGTGCCACAACATTTTTCAAGTTTTGAAGAAAAGAACTGTCAACTATGAATTTTATATCCAGTGAAACTATCCTCAGGAATATGGGGGAAATAAAGGCATTTTAATATGAAAGAAAATTGAGAGAATTTGTTACTATCAGACTTACCCTCAAAGAATGGCTAAAGGAAGCTCTCAAAACTTAATAAAGGAATACTAAGAATAACTTTATGTTCATAAATTTGACAACTAAGAGGAAATAGATCAATTTTTCAAACTGCCAAAACTCAACCAAAAAGAAAGAGGGATCCTAAAAGAATAGATAGCCATTCAGGAAATTGAATTTGTAATTAAAACACTCTTCAAAAAAAAAAAATCACCAGGCACTGATGATGTCACTAGGAAAATTTACCAAAAATTTCAAGAAGCATTGACACCAATTTTACATAATCTCTTTCAGAAAATGAAAGAAGAGAAAACACATTTTGAGACCAATATTACCTTGATATCAAAACCAGACAAGGTCATTACCAAAAAAAAAACCAAACAAATGAAAAAAAAACCCTGCTGTCTCTCATGCAATCATTCTCAACAAAATATCAGTAAATCGAATCCAATAATTGGTAAAAATAATTATACACTATAACCAAGTGAGTTTTATTCTAGATAAGCAAGGCTCATTTAACATCCCCAAAGCAATGAATGTAAGACACAATATCAACAGTCTAAAGAAGAAAAATCATATGACCATATCAATTAACACAGAAAAGGCATTTGGCGAAATCCAATACCCATGAAAAAGAAAATATCCCTGACAGTTATGAATAGAGCAGAACTAACTCTACTTGATAAAGAGCATCTACAAAAAAATACTACGGGTAACATAATATTTAATAGTAAAAGAATGAGTGCTTTCCCCCTCAAATTAGGAACAAGACAAGGATGTTCACTGTCACCATTCTTAATCATCATAGTGCTGCAAGTTCTATCTATTGCAATAAGGCAAGAGAAAGAAATGAAAGAGAAAAAGAGGAAGAAAGGAAGGAAGAAGAACTGGGAAGAAAGAAATAAAATTGTCTCTTTTTACAAATGGCACGATTGGCTACATAGAAAATCCCAAGTAATCTACAAAAAAAAAATTTTATAACTAACAAATGAGTTCAGCAAGGTCACAAGTTAAGGGATCAACACACAAAAATAAATCTTATTTCTGAAGCTGACAATGAATGTGTGAAAACCATAATTAAAAACACAATGTCATTTACAATCACTCAAAATAGTTTAACTATTCAGATATAAATTAAACAAAACATACTGAAATTAAAAAGTGCTTATAAAACAAATTAAATAAGATCTAAATAAGCAGAAAAACATACTATGTTCATGGATTGGAAGACACACATAGTAAAGATATCAATTATCCCCAAAGATCTATTGGTTTAATGCCATTCTTATCAAAGTACTTATAAGGTGTTTGTGTGTGTGTGAGTGTATGTGTAATAAACAGCTGTATTAGTCAGGGTTCTCTGGAGAAATAGAATCAATAGGATATGTTATAAATATATGAGAAAGGATTTATTAGGGTATTTAGCTGACATGATTGTAAAGAGAATCCCATGATAGGCCATCAGCAAACTGGATGCCAATAGCATGGCTCAGTATGTATCCAATGGCCTCAAAACCAGGGAAGATGATGGTGTCCTTAGTGGAAGTCCTGGAACCCAAAAGCTGAAGAGTCTCAAGCTCTGATGTCCATGGATAGGAGAGAAGAGTATATCCCAGCTCCAGTGGATAGAGAGAGCTTCACCTTTTTTCTCTGTCTTTTGTTCTCTCCAGACCCCCAGTGGATTGGATGGTTCCTGCCCACACTGAGGTAGGTCTTTCCCACCTCAGACTCTCATACTAATCTCTGCTGGAAACACCCTCATAGACACACCTAAAAAGATAGCTTTACCAGGCTTCTCAGCATTCCTTAACTTAATAAAGTTGACACCTAGAATTTAGGTTCCCACAAGCCATTCTAAAATTTATTTGGAAAGACACAAGCCCCAGAATTGCTAAAACAATCTTGGAAAAGGAAAAACAAAGTGTAAGGAATTATTCTACCAATATTAAATTTTACCATATACCTATAGTAATTTATTCTGACCAATGGAACAGAATAGAGAATGCAGAAATAGACCCGCAGAAATATGCCAAATTGATTGTTGGCAAAGGTGAAAAGGCAGTTCAATGAAGAAAGGATAATTTTTTCAACAAATGGCACTGGAGCAATTGAATATTAGTAGTTAAAAGAAAATGATCATTAATCTAAACCTCACACCTTATACAAAAATTAACTCAAAATTGATCATGAACATAAATGTAAAACTTAAAACTATAAATCTTTTAGAAGAGAGGATAGAGTTTTTAGGCATCTAGGAATAGAGAATGAGTTCTCAAGTTTGACTCCAAAAACATGATCAAAAAAAAAAAAAGAAAGAAAAGAAAAAGTAACAAATTGGACTTCATCAAAATTAAACATTTTTGCTCTGAGAAATATCCTGTTAAGAGGAAGAAAAGTCAAGTTAGGATTACACTTTTGATGGGATTGTAAATTAGTGCTTCCATTATGCAAGACAGTATGGAGATTTCTAAACAACTACAGATAGAACTGTCACACAATCCAGCCATCCCACTGCTGGTATATACTCAAAGGAATGGAAATCATCAAATCAAAGGAATACCTGCACTTCCGTGTTTACTGCAGCTCTGTTTACAGTATCCAGGAGTTGGAATCAACCTAAATGTCCATCAGCAGGTGACTGGATAAGGAAAATGTGGTATATATACTCAATGGAATACTATGCTGCCATAAAAAGAATGAAATTCTGCCATTCACAGAAACATGGATGAACTTATAGAAAATTATGGTAAGTGAAATAAGCTAGGCACAGAAAGAGAAACACTGCATGTCCTCTTCATAAGTGGAAGCTGAGAGAGAGAAAGAGGAGAGAGAGAGAGAGAGAGAGAGAGAGAGAGAAGAAAGAAAGAAAGAAAGAAAGAAAGAAAGAAAGAAAGAAAGAAAGAAAGAAAGAAAGAAAGAAAGAAAGAAAGAAAGAAAGAAAGAAAGAAAGCCACAATAACACACTGAACTTTTAGAGAAAAAAGAGAACAGAACTGTGGTTATTAGAGGTGGGAAAGGAGTGGGAGGAGAGTTAGCGAGAAATTAGTTAAGGGTCACAAAGACCGATTACGTTTTGTATGCATGAGTACACTAAATATCCAGATATGATCACCACATATTGTACACACGTATTGATATTAAATTCTGCACACCACAAATATATATAATCAATTATATTTCAATAAAAAAACTGTGTTTCATAGCACCTTTTTTCATAATAGCAAAAAAAAATTGTTTTTAAAATGACACTTACTGAGTGAGCGGTTAAACAAGTCGTGGTGCATCCATATCATGGAATACTACTCAGCCAAAAAGGAATGAACTATTTATATGGACAACAATTTGGTTGAATCTCCAGAGAATCACGCTGCATGAAAAAACAAGCCAGTCTTAATGGTTACATACTCTATGATTCTATTCAGATAACATTCTTGAAATGACAAAATTATAGAAATGTAGGACAGATTTGTGGTTGCCGTGGATTAAGAATAGGAGATGGGAAAGAAGGGTTGGGGGACAGGAAGGAAATAGATATGATTATAGACAAAACATCAAGATCATTGTGGTGTTGGACTGTTCCATATCTTAACTGTGGTGGCGAATACACAAACCTGCACGTGTGATGAAATTGTATAGAATTAAATACATACACACACACACAAGTACAAGTAAAACTGAGGAAATACATAAGTCAGCGGTTGTATCCATGTCATTATTGTGGTGGTGGTATTATACTACAGTTTGGTAATATGTTATGATTGAGGAAACTGGGTAAAGCATACATAGGATCTCTCTACATTATTTCTCATAACTGCATGTAAATGTATAACTATCTTTAACTAAAAAGTTTCATTAAAAAGGAGAGGAGAGGGTTCCCAAAGAAATATCCTTTTATGTCCAGTGGCTAAGAGGTATGGCCACATGGATGGCCCCAGAAAACGACGATTAAAGGTTTCACAGCCACAAATTAGCCGTGAGTTAGAAAAAACATGTCAGTGCAACGGAGACAGTATTTTTCAAACATTGTGCCTGTACATTTTAATTCTTCTCTTAAATCATGTCTCTTTGCAGCTTTCTTCTCTAAGGTAGAAACATATCAGTCCAGGGAAGACATTAAAGTTAAAAATTAAGTTTGGAAAAAGAGGGTGTTCTACCATCTTTTGATGTATCAAGAAACAAAATTGTAGGAATCAAATAGACGGTTCTCTCTCTCTATTGAGAAGTTGAGAAGTGTTGAGAAGATAATGCACTGGATAGATTTCATTTACCCTTCCAAACTCACTCTCTGCCTTCCCCACTCTGCTGTGTGCCCTCTGGGGACTAACTCATATGGGATCCATCAACCAAATCCCTTGTCCTTGCTTTCTGGTTGGATTCAGCCAATGGAAGGGCAGTAGGAGATCAGAAGACAGAAGGATGAGAGTGGGTATTTGTCCCCCAAGCTCCCTCGCTGCCAGGGTGTCCTGAGTTGGCTGTGTTCCTCTACAACCAGCCATAGCTCCCACTGGACCTCCCTATCCCTACATTTATTCTATCCACCCTCTCTGCGTGTGCTTAGATAACCTCTTCTTCTGAGCATGCCTAGGGGGTGGGGGGACAGTGCTCTCTCATGTCTCTTCTTAAAAGGGTACTAATCCTATTGGATCAGGACTCCACCCTTATGACCTCATTTAACCATAATTACTCCATAAAGGTCCTATTTCTAAATATACTCACATTGGGGGTTAAGGCATCAACATGAATTCTGGGAGAACACAAACATTCAGTCTATAACAAATACCCAGATTGAAAAAAATAACAGGAGTAACCAGGATGAATTATTTTATTTTTAGGATCTCAAAAATCATATCTGTTATAAAACATTTAACAGAAGTTAAAAGTCTTGAGCACCCTTTAATACATTGACAAGGAATTTAGTATTTTTCTCTTGAAGCTCCCCACTGTCCCCTTCCTCAGTTTTTCAGAGTCCAGATGCTCAAGCAGTCCAAAGTAGACCAAGACTGAATGGCGAGCCCTTTGGCATGAGGCCAGTCTGGGATGTCCGTTGTTTTTCATTACTACTTAGTGATGCTGCTGAAAGCCGGATGAGCTTCCACAGTCCTGGGGTGTTAATAAGTGCTCCATGGTGGTGCATCATGGGTCCAGAGGGAGGACTGGAGGCCATGGACATCATTACCCTTCATCTCCAATCTGAAGGGGTTGGAGGAGGGGATCGGCATCTTTCTGCTGACTTTCTGCTAAAGTAACCAAAGATCAACCTCAGGACATGTCTGAACTTTGTATTACTCCTAGAAAGGAAGAAGGAAGTGGTTAAAGAAAGGATGGAATTAAAACCAAGTCAGCAAAAAAAAAAAAAAAAATCTGAAACAGCTGTGTGTTAGAAAGCAAATCTCAAAGGCATGGTTTTTATCTCTGATAGACCTGTTCCAAAATCCAAAAATGACAATGACCTGGTCACAGATATATTTTTTTAAAAGAACACAAAAAAGCATTATAAATTTGTGGGTCAAATCTAATTTACAAGTCAAAAGATCTCTTCCCATTCAGCAGCTGAGGCATGTCTTCATCAATCAATCAAATTCTCTTTCCTCTCTCTCTCTCTCTCTCTCTCTCTCTCTCTCTCTCTCTCTCTCTCTCTCTCTCACACACACACACACACACACACACACACACACACACACACACAACCACACACCACTCACTAGAAAGAGGGAACATAATTACAAGGCCTTCAATAAGAGATGAACCCATCTTTGTCCAACAATGCCCATGCTTCTTCCAACACTCTACTATAAAACTACACATAGACAAAGCATACTTGAGAGTCTGCCAGCCAGTGAAGATCAAGAGGTAGGTAAAACTTCCGAGGACAATGCACCTAACCTGTGTGCTAGGTTCCGGGGGGCTACACAGAAGGGCTTGCCTTTGTCTTTTATAAGCCTCCAGTGAGTGGGAGTGACACCCACAGAAACACAAATCCCAACACAGTGCAGTCGATAACACTGAAGAACAAAGTGAGCCAAGGGCCCAAGAGCAGCAGTTTCTAACTGCCCAGCAGCAGCAGAGGATGTCTCCACAATGGACACAGGTGTTCAGGGATGAGAAGTAGTTCCTCTCCCAAGGAAAATATTTTCTTTGCGTTGCTTGGGGAATTTTCTGAAACAAGAAAATTCACACACAAACAAGAAAACACATGCACACACATGCACACATGCACACACAGACAAACTAGACACCTATGAAAGTTTATGTTGCTCATAAGGGTAAGAAACCTACTCTTTGCTAATTAGCCAACCTTTCATGGCACTGGGACCAGATAAAAATTTCTCCCAGAAGTCTTCATAAAGAATACAATGTATGTTGTAATAAACAGCATTTTACAGTATTATTAAAATGAACTTACCTGTAAGCTTAATAGATCTGTTTCCTATCAGAACCTCAATATATACTATCAAAAGGCCATTCAGTGGAGGTGAATCTACCAGGAACAAGCACAAAGCCTAAGGACCCAGATGTATGTTTCCTTGGATTATTCCATGGAAGCATTTTAGAATATCTGGAAGAGGAGGAAGATTGCAGGTCGTCCAGGGAAGCAATACTTCTTGAATACTACCTCTCTCCAGAGGTATTGAGAAAGAGACTGAGGGGCCATGCTGATGAGATTGAACTCATTGCTAAATTCTTGTGATGAAGTAATCCTGTGTTGTACTTTGAAAATGGTCCCAAATGGCATAGAACAATCCCACTCACAATAGAATGCCATTTTGTGAAGATGAAGGTGAGAGGGGATGGACATGAGCTCCAATGGGTGGGGAGAACAGTCGAGAATCTGTTTTAATAGACCAGATGCAGGTGATGAGTGCAGTGCATGGGGGTGGGGGGAGCAAATGGAAAATAAAAAATTATAGAGACCACCCAGGTTCCTCTTCTTGGAATAAAACATCCTCTGCCACTTTTGATCAACCAATCACAAGGACCTCACTACCACCTGAACTGTCCAAAAGCCCATCCATTTAACAAACACTTCCTAGGCACCTGCTGTGCTCCATAAAATGTGTCAGTTAGCATTGGAGGCACATAAAGTTTAATTTCTGTCCTTGCAAAATGCAAGAAACTTATGATATAATGAACACCTCAAAGGTGTGCCTGCTTTTGCAGTTCCATCGTTAGGCATAGGCCAGAGCACAGAAACCTGTATGTATACCTGGATAGAATTCCTAAAGTCTCCCATGGAAATCACAGAGACATTCCCAGATTTCTAGACATTTCCACTGGTGAACACTGGATCCTTGTGCACTTTGAGTGATAAAACTTCACCACAAGGAAGACAGATGAAGGATTATGAGGTCAATGAAAAACATCTCTACCTGCTTTTCCAGTGCCAACAGTTACACTGATAAAGCCTCTCTCTAATTTATCATCTGTGCTGGTAAATGTCCACTGGTCCTACTAAACAATAGGGCTGGGTAGACATAATGTGCCAGTATCACTGCCAAGACCTCCCAACCCTCATTAATAAATATAATGGTGGCACTGAGGTATCTCAGGAGTGCAATAGGTTACAGGCAGTGCCTTTCCTTGGGGTATAATTTTATGTTCTTGTTCTGCACAGAGTTAGTTTTTTTTCTAAAGTCAGTTAGTTGCGCTCCTTGGGTGCAATCCTAAATTGACAAATTCCAGGCTGTTGGGACTTATCATCTGAAGGAAGAAAAATTTGAGAAGCCAGTAATCAATCGGTATTGTGTGAAGATTAACATGCCTGCCCCTCAGGTTAACCAGACCTAAATGCAAATTGAATTGAAATGTTCAGAAAGTGTTCCTAATCATGCATGCTGTGATTATGAATCCTATGTTTATTTATTACTCTTTGAATCACCAAACACCAGGCAACTGGAAGAGACAGAGGTCAACAAACCCAAAATGAACTATTATTCTGGCTAGGCAGCAGGCAACTGATTAATTGAAGCCAGACCAGGTGGCTGCATATCCAGAGAAAATGCAAATGCTTTCTCCACCAGAGGGCCGCTGAGCTGTAACCTTGTCTTTGTCCTGGGGATGGGATAAATCCAAGGGGGGATATCAAGGGCATGGATGAGTTATGTAAGCAGGGCCCATGTTGGCCCTTTCTCAAATATCAGGCCACACATTTATTTCAAGGACTTTAGGGAAAAGAGCTCCAGAAAGTGGATGTGCAGAGACTGATGGAGCACCATGCCATTGGACAGGAACTGGGAAGCACAGCTTAGCTTAGATACCTCATCAGATCATTTACTGGAGTTCTGTGTCTTCCCAGCCACCATGTGTGTCTGTGTATCTATGTGTACATGCATTTGCATGTCACTGTGGGTATATGAAGTTAATATGAGTGAGAATGACTGCATGTGTGAGTTGTGTGTGCACAATTTGTATGTCTGAGTGGATATATGGTTTGTATTAATTACTTATGAACTAGAAATGCCTAACTTTCAAGTAGGCTGTGTTTTTAAAAATTAACCTAAGTCAACAGTTTGTATCTTAAAACACATTTCCCAAAGAAATAATGCTCCACCAAGCGTCCGATTTTCTCAGAAGTTCATAACTTACTTGAGAGGCATAGTGTTCAATCACATTGTGGGTGGATGCAATTATCATACAGTTAGAATAGGATTCAATTAATACAGCATCAAGTATTTAATGCTATGCTAAATAGTTTGGATTTCATTATGTGGATCAGTAGTCCTCAGACTTTTATTTCAAGTACCAGATTTTTTTTTTTTAAGAATTGGTGAACTAGCATTTAATCACCGACTTTTTATTTTGCCTGGTAAGGACTTTAACAACACAAACAATAGCACAGGAACAACAAACAAGCTACTCTCATTATTTTATTAAAGAAAGATATTTTTTCACTAAAAAGTAGAAATGATATAAATTTTATTAAAGAAAAAAAGAGAGGATGGGGCAAAGACAGTTTTTAAAAACTTAACAAATTTACCTATAAAAAAATCTTATCATGTAAACTCTACTTTTCACTTTTTTTCTGTAAACCTGTAAAAACTCCTTCACAGCCAAGTGTACTACGGCCCAGACATGGGCTTGAGAAATTAATGACTTCAGGGAACCCGGAGCAGCTCCGTTAAGTGTGGGTAGTATTTAATAGTGGGAAGGCAGACATAGAACAAGCCCTGAGGCTGGGAAAATAGGCAGAGAGTGCCCTTGACAAACCTTTATCTTGTGGCCAATAGGGACCTACAGAAGGGTCTTGATCTGAGGCCAAAAAGCTTACAACAACATTTTTGGAAAATATGTCTGGATAGCAGGGTAGAGAAAAGACTGGAAATGGTGATCCAGTTATTAGGGCTGCTCAACAGAACCACTCAAAACTTAGTAGCATAAAACAACCATTTTCTGTGCACTCACATTCTGTGGGTCAGAACTCAAAACAGTGGACAGCAGGGATGGCTTGATACCACTCCACAACCTCTGGGGGCTCAGACTCAAAGGCTGGGGATTGGAGACATCTGAAGGTTCTTGATGCTGGCTGCCACCTGGGGACCTCAGCTCCTCTCCTGTGGTCACTCCAGGTGGGGTGGTTTAAGCTTCTTCACAGCACTGTGGCTGGGTTCCAAGGACAAGCATGTAGGGGGAGAACAGGAGCTCTATCTTTTTATGACCTCACCTTGGAAGTCACGGGATATCATTTGCTCCAGTATCTATTGGTTAAAGCTATCACAAAGCCCTGTTTAGATTCAGGGAAAAGGAACACAAACCCCACCTCTCAGTGGAAGGAGTGCTGGTCACATTGTAAAATGAGCATATATGGCGGTGTGCATGTGGGCACATGTATATGTTTGCAGCCATCTTTGGAAAATGAAATCTGCCACGGAGCCTTTACTGGAATGGGAATAGGAAAGTCATTCTCTCTCTCTCTCTCTCTCTCTCTCTCTCTCTCTCTCTCTGTCTCTTTCTGTCTTGCTCTCTGTGCATGTGTGTTTGTGTGTCTCCCTCTCTCTCTCTTTCTCTGTGTGTGTGTGTCCCTCTCTCTCTGTCTGTCTCTCTGTCTCTTTGTCTGTGTCTCTCTGTCTCTCTCACTGTATATAGAGAGATGGTTAATTTTATGTCTCAACTTGATTGGGCCACAGGGTGCCCAGATATTTGGCTAAACATTATTTCTGGGAGTGTCTGTGAGGGTGTTTCTGGATGAGGTTAAGCAAGTTGTCCTCCAGTGTGGGTAAGCCTCATCCAATCCACTGGAGGCTTAAACAGAACAAAAGCTGGGAAAGGAATAATTCACTTTGTCTACCAAACAGTTTTTGAACTAGGACATCAGCCTTCTCCATCAGACTGGAATTTACACCATCAGCCCTCCTGGTTTTCAGGCCTTTGGACTTAAACTGGAACTTACACCACCTGTTCTCCTGGTCATCAGGCCTTTGGTCTCAGACTGGAACTACACCATTGGCTGTCCTGGGTTTCCAGCTTGCAGATGACAGACTATGAAACAGCTCAGCCTTAGTAATCTAATGAGCCAATTCCTTATAATAAATATACATAGTCATGCATTGCTTAATGGCAGGGATATGTTCTAAGAAAGGTATCAAGAGGCAATTTTGTCATTGTGCAAAAATCATGGAGTGTACTTATACAAACATGGATGGTATAGCCTACTACACACTTAGGCCATACAGTATAGCCTGTTGCTTCAACTACCACCATATATGTAGTCCATAGTTGACCAAAACATTGTTATGTAGTACATGACTGTACACGCACACAGACACACGTATATGTATATGTGTATGTGTATGATGGGTGTATGTCTATATGAGGGTACTTCAAAAAGTTTGTGAAAAAATAAAAGATAATACAAATCTTTCCATGGAATTTTTGAAGACCCCCCTCATGTGTATGTGTGTATGTATGTGTACGTGTGTGTCTATGTGTGTATCTCATAAATACATACATACACAGCACAACACCACAACTCTGAATTCAGTTCCAGTGGGTTCCTCAATCCCCTGAAGGTCACTGTGAACCCCAGGACAGGAAGCCCTGCTCTTGGATGTTTGATCATGACCTAGTATGACTGTTTTTCATATTCAATTGCTCCAGTTGCACTGTAGTAGAATAAGCACTGGACCTGGAGTGAAAAGCACCAATGTCAAATTCCAGATCACGTGTTTCCCAGTTACTGGTATGACATGTACTCCCTAGGCTTTAGTTTGCTTATCAGTACAACCGGTACTTGATTCATAGAACAGTGGTCCCTGCTTAGTCACTTATTTTCTATTTTGGCCTCATTTCTTCTTCATCCTCCCTTTCCCTACTCAGCAAGTATTTTGTAGCTGGTCCAGCCTCATACCTCTCCACTGACTCCTTTTCTCTCTGCCATAAACCTCACTGGCCAGAGACTTTGTCCAGGAAATCATTTTGGCTTTATTTCAAGGGAAGAAGAGGCAGGATTTGAAGTCATGCCACCACCTCAAGCCCCACACACTAATTATGAACTAAGGGGGATGGAACTAAGTGAAAATAAATTGCAATTTCATGACATAGGTAGGGGTGGTTGTTAAAGGATTTTCTACTCTGTTTGTAGTTCAGAAAATATGTTAGGATAAGGAGAGATACAGGTGTTGACTTTACTGAAAATGTGATATGGTTCAGCAAAATAAATGCATACCAGGGTCTAGCTACACACCTTACAAGTTGTGTGACCTTGGGCAAGTTATTTAACCTCACTATGTCTCAGTTTCCTCAAAATGAGGATAATAATTGTACTTATCACATGGAGTTATTCTGAGGAATAAATGAGATCAGGCATTAAAAGCCCTTGGCACAGTCTGGCAGAGTGGTTCTCAAACTTTCACATACATCAGAATCACCTGCAGGGCTTGTTAAAACACAAATTCCTGGGCCTGACTCCAGAGTTTCTGATTTATTAGGTCAAGGACAAGCTCTGAGATTTTGTGTTCCTGACAAGTTCCCAGGTGATGCTACACTGCCAGTTCAGGACCACATTTTGAGAGCCACTGGTCTAGCACAATGTCATCCATTGTGACAATGATGATGATGGTGATGCTGATGCTGTGGTGATGATGATGATGATAGTGGTGGTGGTGATGATTGCTATGGGACTCCAACTTTACATAAATGATAAAGTAAAATATAAATTTGTTCTATATAACTTGAAAAAATGTTTTAGTATGTCCCCTGTTATAGTCTGGCAGCTATTGATAAATTCTTCTAGGATATGAATCATTTGCAAATGGATCAGAAAGGATCCTATGGACTGTTTATTAGTGGAGAGCAACCTATAGACTATTAGTGGAGAAAAGACATTTTTGCTGAGAAAAAACAGAACAGGGCAGAGAGTAAGGAGAACTTGGTCCTCTCTGGTTTTAAGTGATTTCCTTTGCAAAATCATAGGATTGAATGAAATTATCTCCAAGATCCAGCCCAGTTCTGACAAGCATAGATTCTATAATTAACTACAATCTCAAGCAAACTGGGAACACAGCAGCTCTGCCCCCAGGAAACTACCTGCAGTTCAGAACCTTTGGCCCAAGCCTCAGGAGGCTTCGGCAGAGAATGCTTCATTCCATCCAAGACCAGCATCACTCAGCCATTGAAGCTTCTACGGGTCTGAATAAGCTTTCTGCTTGCTGTATGAGGGATGGGCAATCTCATGCCCTCAGGGTCGGTGAAAGGAGGCAGCCAGCTCCTACTTCCCACTTTCCTGATACTGAGATGGGGAACCTGAGTTCAGCGGATCATTTTTAGGAAATGGCTTTGCAAGCCTCACATCTAGACTGGAAGAAGAATGGCCTGCAGTTGTATTCTGCCACTGTCCCCATCACACATATGGTAGTCATACATGGTAGTGGTATGACTACCATGACACCAGACCCCAGGGAAGCTCCAGCACCCATGGCTTGATCCTTTCTGGATATGAGAGGTTTCCATGGATGCTTAGGCAGTTCTACTGTTCCTTCCCTTGATTGTCTGTTCCTTAGAGTACTCTTGGGATAAACGACAACCAGCCCTCCCAACGTGTGAAAAGAGAGGCCATTTATAATGCATTGTGAGTACCTGGCATGAGACCTGACATACTGTAATACTTAGCAAATATTTGTTGAATGAATGAATGACCATCCATCTTAAGAAGACGTAGGTGTCAAATTTCCCTACTAATCTCCTAAAAGCCCATGGTAACAACTAACTTATATTGAATACTAACTATGTGCCTGGAACTATTCTCAGCACTTTCAAGTAATATCTCATTTCACTCTCAAAGTAGCTCTGTGAGGTTGAGTATTGTTGGCATCACCCCATTATACAGATGGGGAAGCTGAGAGGTGGGGCTACACAGCCAACACATGGCAGAGTGTAGATGTGACCCCAGGCAGTCTGGCTCCCTTGGGGAGCACTTTGGATGAATCATGGCTTCCATCCAAATACATACAGTTACTAGTAGGTATCACTCTGGACACTCTCTGATCCTCACGTTCAGGATCCATTTTACTCTCCATGGATCTGCCTTCTGTCACTTCATCTACCCATACAAAGAGATACGGCATGGAGGGGACAGCATCATGGGGCCTGGCTACAGAGCTGAAGTCCCAGGAGCAACGGGAGGGAGAATAAACAGTCAATCTCGCTGTTCACACTCTAGGGAGCCATCACCATCTGTCCTCATGGAGGTTCTCTTCGGCAGCAGCATTCTGCCCTCACTTGTCTTCCCTGCAAAGAATCCTCCAGGGAAAAGACATCAGCTCAATTTCCACATTATTTAATAGCTCTCTGGCTATTCCCACCAACTCTCAGTGGACTCATTAGTCAAATGAGGAGAAGGAACTAACTATTCTTATAGGCTTGAGAAAGGCAGAACACATATACAAGATCACAGACACACAGGCTCAGGTTTTTCACAGAAATGCAATCCTTTTCTTTATTGAACAACACTTACTTGGCAATATCTCTTTATTATAGGTCAGTGGATTACTTAAAGTAATAAAACAAGGTCCATTCCCATTGTACCCATTAATAATAATATTAAGTCTGAAACTAGTAGCAAAATAAGGTATCTCAGATCCAGATCCAGCAGGCCCTTTTTAAAAAAATTGTGATCTCTGAGTGGCTAGAAAAATCTTAACTCCCTCTTTACCATATATTATATCAGCTCCTCTTTGTGCCACTTCAATCAGTTTTGCGTATGGCTCCCCTTTTGCACCCAGTTACAGGGTAATGAGTAATCCTCATGCCACAGCAAAGCCTTGTAGTACCATCTCTGGCTGTCCATGGCATTAAGTCAAAACTACTGACATCCTCAGAGTGGTTTTCACTGACAATTGTCCACCTAAAAAGTCAAGCACTGAATCAGAATGTAACAAGATCTCCCCCTTCTCTTAATCTGTGTATATTCACCAGCTTAAGCCATTTCCTACCATCCACCACTTCTCCTTTTGATTCAGAAGAGGAGGGGACTTTGAAGGCTGCCCCTCTGGTTGCTTTCTAAAGCCTGAACCCTTAAGTCAAACTTTTCTCCTTGTTTCCACTTTAAGCCATTTCCTACCATCCACCACTTCTCCTTTTGACTCAGAAGAGGAGGGGACTTTGAAGGATGCCCCTCTGGTTGCTTTCTAAAGCCTGAACCCTTAAGTCAAACTTTTCTCCTTGTTTCCACACCCAAGGGTAGCCTTCTCCTGTGTCTGCCTGCGGTAGAATTCCCTGAGAGACTACACACTTGGAGGAACTCTCAATACATCTATAGCATCCCAGGTAATCACCATATGCTAATCTACCTTCCTCAAAGTTTGAACATCCTAGGCAATGATTGCAAACAGTGTCTAGACAGGAGGTAAGATAATTTTTCATGTTTTCTTCCCAGGGCATAGACAAAATGAAATTAGATATCCCAATGTCCAGCTCACAATATCTAATTCCAAAGATGCTCCAAATTCAATTTAAAGAAATTCACTGCCTAGTTACTCATCAAATCAAACTGATTTTCCATCAAAAGTATCTGATGCAACACAGATGAACCTGGACAACATTATTCTAAGTAAAATAAGCCAGGCATAGAAAAACAAATACCACATGATCTCGCTTACGTGTGGATTCTAAAAAAGTTGAATTAACACAAACAGAGAGTAGAATGGTGGCTGTCAGGGGCTCAGGGGTCAGGGAAACGGGAGATGTTGGCCAAAGGTACAAAGTTTCAATTATGCAGAATGAATAAGTTCTGGAGATCTAACATACTGCACAGTGCCTGTAATTAATAATACTGTATTGTATATTTGAAATTTGCTAAAAAAAAAAAAGAGAGAGAAGATCTTGCCACACACACACATACAACATAGTAACTATGTGAGGTGATAAATATGTTAGTTGGCTTGATTGTGGTAATCATTTCACAATGTATATGTATATCAAAACATCATGTTGTACACTGTAAATATGTACAATTTTTATTTGTTAATTATACTGCAATAAAGCTGGAAAATAAAAGTTTCTGATGAATTTCACTATTTTCCTATTGAGCTAGAGAAGTGGTTTGCAACCCTGGCTGTGCTTTACAATCACCTGAGAAGCTTTAAAAAAAGAAACCTGATGCCCACCCACTCATAGAGATCTCATTCTAGGATGGGGCTTTCACATTGGTATCTTTCAAGATTCCTGGCTGATTCTCACGTTCAGCTAGGACTGAGAACTGCTATTTAAATTACTACTCTAACTTTGCTGTTGAGATTTCTAAAAGTACACAGTTACTAAACCTGGAAAGAGCAAACCTCTCATTTCTGCCAATGGGCCACTGTTTATTTACTCCCCATGACCATTAAATACAGGACATCCAAACCTCAGCACCTTCAGAAAAATCTAGAGACACTAATGTGTACATGGGATGATGCAGGGTGCCCTCCTGGACTAGTGAAGCTCATCACATCCTTCATCCACCATGTAGCAGCATCCTGGAATCGGTCATCAATTCTGACTCTCCCAAGGTCAAACTAGGCCAACAAGTACTGACCACTGCTGTGATGAATACCAAAAATGAAGGGCTGCCCTCATCATTCAGTAAGTCAAAAATGACTTTTTCATCTATTTTCATCTTGGGCAGGAGGAGGACATGGTGATAACTTATCTAATTCTGGAGTTCCAGTCTTCACCAATATGATCCCCTTAACCAACTGAATACATTTCTCTTAAGCCAACTCTTCTGAGATGATCATACAGTCACATTCATTAAGCCCCAACTATTGGAAGGATTCAAACATAGTCTACCCTGTTTTCAAGAAGAGCTTTCCTCTGTTTACCAAAAACCACAGGCCACTATACCAGCAAAACTTCTCGCTGCCCTCCTTTTCATCAATATATTGTATCTGGCACAAGAGGCCTTCAGGAATGGCTGTTCCACTATTGATCATTGTTACATTCTGTCATCTTACAGAGAAATCCATCACGAATAATGGAAAGCTGTTTGCAGCTTTTATTGACCATTCATTAGCCTTTGACTGTGAACAGGAACCAGCGATGGGTTAAGCCTCATAAACTCCATATAGACTTTCAGTAATTGAAGCTCAAGCAAAACTTGAATTTTAATACTACGGTAAGATTGGCAGGTCCGTGGTAGACCAGACAGCAGCTCTAAGCTGTATGAAACAAGATTTGCACTCTTATCCCCATCATAAAAATGTCTAGAGGTCGCTTTGGGATAGTATGTTCCCCTGCCACAATAAATAGAAATGTAGGATTATCCTGTATTCTGATTAAATGGTTTGTCATCATCAAGGAAGATGTGGCACCAACCTATGAATGTACTCAGTATTTATTGCAGACCTACTATGTGTTAGCACTGTGCTAGGTTGTGGGGATGAAATAGTTAACAAGACAGGCACAGTGTGTCCTTCAATGCACTATCTGGGTTGGGAGGAAGACAGACAAATAACCAGTGACAAAAAGAGAGTACGACAAGTACTTTTGACAGGGTCAACCCAGGTGCTTCAGGTGAACATCTCAGTGAATGCCACCACGAGCAATTCAGTTGCTCCAGGCATAAATCTGGAAGGCTCTTGTCTTCTTTCTCGCAGCATCTTACCCACCACCAAATCCTATCAATTTCATATCCTATCAGTGTATTTTTTCTAGATGCTACTACCTCAGTTCAAATAGTATTCCATAATTGTGTACAATGTGTGATGGTTAGATCAGGATAGCTAGCTTATTCATCATTACAATACGTAATCATTCCTTGTGTCCATTGACAAATTCCTCATTAGCCCCCCTTTCTCCCCCTCCCCTCCCCTTTCCACATGTATATATAATAAATTATCTAAAATAAATAAATAAATAAAGTGAGATTATTTGTGTGCATATAGTAAATGTTGGAAGCCAGGTAGAAACTCACTGGAAGCACTTGAGCACGAACTGATAAAACTACTTTTTAAAAATGAAAAATGAATAGCAGACTTATTTATAAATTTATTTTTTACAAGCCTGCATTTGAATGGTTGCTCTGTTAGATAATTTAATTTACAAACTGATAAAACTACTTTTTAAAAATGAAAAATGAATAGCAGACTCATTTATAAATTTATTTTTTACAAGCCTGCATTTGAATGGTTGCTCTGTTAGATAATTTAATTATGAGAAGTTAGAAATGAATATTTGGAAATGGATAGGAATCTGGTTTAGAGGCAATAATCAAGGGCAGAACTTAAACACTTCCCAGTATCCCCATATGGATTTGTTGTTTGCAATGCTCTGTTGTAATATTTTACAAATAGCCTAGAACTCTCCTAATAATGAAGGATCAACTTGAT
>NW_007727778.1:138042-149483 GCF_000696425.1 Galeopterus variegatus
ATTTATAAATTTATTTTTTACAAGCCTGCATTTGAATGGTTGCTCTGTTAGATAATTTAATTATGAGAAGTTAGAAATGAATATTTGGAAATGGATAGGAATCTGGTTTAGAGGCAATAATCAAGGGCAGAACTTAAACACTTCCCAGTATCCCCATATGGATTTGTTGTTTGCAATGCTCTGTTGTAATATTTTACAAATAGCCTAGAACTCTCCTAATAATGAAGGGTCAACTTGATGAGGAGGCAGGAGGCAAGAAGAGTAATGGAAAGACCAGTGTCACAACTCTGTCCCAGTCTTAGCTGCAGGAACTTAAGCAAGTAAGTCACTAAGATTATTTGAATTAAAATTTCTTTTTCTGTAAGATACAGTTGATGTCTGCCTTACTCAACTCGCAGCAATATAGTAAAAATCAAATAAATTAACAGTAGTGTAATTTCATCTTAAATATTCATTAAAATAATGGGACATAAAAGCACAAATAAACAAATCTAAATTTTTAAAAAATATTATTTCATAAATATCAACTCTATCAGTTTTACTTCTTATGTGAGCTAGAAAGCTTGTATGTTAATTTGCTAATTTGTTCTCTCCCTCATTCAACACATTATTGAGCACTTACTATGTACTAGGCAGACAAGATACAATAGCAAAGAAGGCATGCCTGGTCCCTGACCACATATGAACATACAAAACCCCAATGGACCATGATGACACCAAATTAATCCATTGTAAATGGAACTAGGAAGCTAATTTAAGTGAATTTGCTGCATAGGCTGATCTAAGCACACAACCTTGGGCCTCCCAGCCTACGCTGCACACTCCTGAATTTACCAGAATGGTTTTGGTTAATCTCTCCTTCCACTATTTGTGTTCCTGCCCCACTTGGATTTATACTCTCTAACACAATTTATTCTGCTAAATGACTTCAGCCTTTGAAGACCCAAATAATTAATGTTAAAATCCAAAGGGCAAAATGTCTGGTTGACCCGGTTCATGAGGTAGCCACTGTGGCTTTCCTGGTGACAAATGTGACAAGTGATAAAAATAGAGTGCTGCCTAAATCCAGGACTCACACCAATCACCACGAAGAAATAGGATATGTCACCAGATAAAGGATTGCAAACACCTGGCATGTTTACAACCACGCCTGTCCCCAAGTCAGACATAACTAACTGATCACAGATCGCTTGTCCTGCTGACTCTACACATGACCTTAAGTCTTTCTTAACAGCACACTCCAGCAGCTACTGCCAATCAATCAAGCTTGCATCCTGAGATAAAATTTGTCATCTTTTTGTTAGAACCAGTGTGCAGAGGATAGGAAACCTCACAAAACAGGAGCAGAGAACTAAGGCAAAGCAGTACCAAAACAGGAGGGACACCAGGATGAAAACTGCAACTTCATGGTCTCTGCCATTTGAAATCTCACACAGATAGGAAACCTCACAAAACAGGAGCAGAGAACTAAGGCAAAGCAGTACAAAAACAGGAGGGACACCAGGATGAAAACTGCAACTTCATGGTCTCTGCCATTTGAAATCTCAGGAGTGTCTCCTCCCCCAAACTCCACAGGATCACCAGAGGAGGATTCTGCTTGGTTCATCCTGGACCAAACTCCATGTCCAAGAGGGTGGGGTCATCTATTCATCAGTCTGGGACAAAGAAGCAGGGTTCTTAGTTAAAAACCCCACCAGAACCTCCATGGAACAGGAGGGGGCATTGCCCAATAGTAAAAGACATAAGTTAGAGCAGATAATTAACGTCCACCCCAGTGGCACAAAAAAAGAGTATGAAGTTTGAAGAAGGAAGCACTCTTACCTGATTGGGGGCCTCAGAAAAGGCTTCAGGGAGACTGGGATATCTGAGATCAACATAGACAGAAAGTGGATGGGAGGGAGTGTAGAGGTTGACACAGACTAAGTGATATACATGGAGAGACTGAACCATCATCAATCCCTCATTTTCAGTCTCCTGCCTGCCCATCTGTAAACTAAGCGTTTGCTAAGACTGAGCCAGCTGGGTTGGCTGCAGGAATCATGTGTGAGCAATTTTACTGAAGATCATGCTCAGTTCATTTGTGTGATTAGGGAATTAGCAATTGCCTTCTCTGATCTCAAAGACTGTTCAAAACACAAAATATTCTCAGAATGAAAATGGAATAAAAGAGGCGTGCTTTTCAGTACAAATTTAAGTACAACTAAAGATTGCCTATAATAATGTGATTCACTACCTTCTTTGCTTAAGGTATCCTCTGTTCTCTCTCTCTCTCTCTCTCTCTCTCTCTCTCTCCTGTTTCTTCCCACAGACAAATACCACACTCTTTGCCCTTTGAACTAGAACAGTGATCCATTCCCTATGATTAAATTAGTGTGAGTAATAAGATATCATAGATTTGATTGATTTCTCCAGCAATGGTTATTAACCAGCCCAATTCAGAGCCAAGCAAGACCATTATTCTAAACATTGATTTCTGAACAGGCATGCAGGGGAAGGAAATTCTCAGCTACAGATATATTCCATAAGGAATTACGAAATAGTATGATATATAGTGAGGATTCTCAGATATGGCGATGAACCCATGAAATCCTCAAATACCACAATACACAGATGTCAGAGTCCACAGGGAGACTGCACAAAGCTGTAAATACACTTTATAAGAGTTCTCAGGGAATACTTAGACACACCACAAAATGTAAAAGCTGAGAACTGTATTATATCACAATCATTACACCTAATCCAACAAATATACACTTAGTTGCTTCTCTGAACCACATTCGCAGAAAGCTCAGGAAACAAAAAGAAACATGATCACTACCTTCAAGGAGCTCACAATCAACATGTTGTATCTCTTTAAGAAGCTTAGAAATGCCCTTCACTTGGGAGAGATGGATACTTGGGATGTGGAAACTGCATCAGAGGATCCTGCAATGTAGACAGGGCTCCATCTTTCAACAAAGAGTCAGAGATGGCTCACAGAGATAGAAGACTTTCACAGAAATGTGGGGGCATATCTTTGACAACATACAAGATGCATAAAGAAGTAAATCATGACATGAATTTCTCTGAGCTCCAGAAAAAAAATAATTCTGTAAAATAAGTGGAAATTATTCTTCCCATTTTCCAAACTCCTATGGCTTCTTCAGTCCACCAAGTAGAAAGGAAGGGAATTGGGAAATGCTTCAGTGTGATTCCCTTCAAGGTTGTCCACACCATATCAAATAGCCAGAGGAAAACCAACACTTCAGTGAAAATGCAGATAATGAAACATTTGAGTTTTATATGTATTTTTACTTCCTGTGCTAAGGGCAACAAGCTCATAGAGAGTAGTATTTGTAAGAACATGCTCTACAGTGAGACTTTCTGGCTTTGAATCTTGGCTCTAACATTTTTGGGGACATATTAATTAAGCTCTTCGGTTCTTAGTTTTCCCATCTGTAATATGGAGTTAATGATGGAAATTACTTTGTAAGTTTGTTGTAAGAGTGAGTGGGATAATGCATGCATGCAAAGTGCTTTTCACACAGTGCCTAGCACACAGTGATGCTCAGAAACTTACATAATAATCAGTCTTGAACATGTTTCCTAAGGAAGAAAATAATAAAATGGCTTATAACCTTACCAGGTCATAAATGAATTACAGTTTTCTTCCTTTCTCTCTTGTTCTAATTCCAGAGGCATACCCAGAACAAATGAGAAAATGTTTCAGGGAAACAGATTTCATTGCAGTGTTAGAAAGCACATTCTAACCATCAGATCTGCACCATATTACAATGGATTACTTTGAGCTAATGAGTCCCCCATCATTAGAAGTATTCTAGCAAAAACTTGAGGACCAACTATAGTTTCAGGATTTCCGTCTCATTCTTAGGAGTGAATGGAGTCAGGTGACTGTTGTTTATCTTTTTAATTTAATTGATCATGATTCAATGACATAGCATGTAAATGTTTTGCTCTGGCCATCCATGGAATAATATTGAAGAAGAAAAAAATAGCAGTGAGACTATGGGAGGACTAGAGTTCTGGTTCACCTCTTACACCCAGCACCCAGCAGAGAGCTGGTGAAGAAGTGGGATTCAGTGACTCTTAATTAAACTAAAAATAGAGTGCAAATGGAATGAACAGATATTGATGTTCCAGTTTTTTTCAGATCATGAACTTCCTAAAATCAGAATCTGCATATGGCTTCTCTGTACATGTTTCCTTTTTGTTCATAGGAGCCACGTATTCCTCCCCCCCTCACCCCACATGGTTTGGAATTGTAAATGAAATGCATTAGCTTTAAAAGTGTGTGCATGTGTGCGTGTGTGTGAAGGTTGATGTGCCTATGGGACCTTTTCAAGTCCCGTATTTGTCTGAATGCCATTGATTTTTTGCCTAATTGTTATTCACTATGCTAATTTCACCCACAAATCTCACATTCTATTGATCAAAAAGTAATAAACTCTCCAACAAACAAAACAAGCATTATTGCAATGTTGGGAAAACATCAGTTAATATCAATACTATATTTACAATTATGTTTAACCAAAATTTTACCCATGATGCCATGCATAGGCAGCTTTGGAACTTACAGGCTAAAAGAGCATGAGAAAAAAGTGTATTTGGCTTTTCTTGATTGAGCAGGGGGAAGCCAGTACACACAAGAAACACCCAAACATGTCCAATAAGGAGTTAATGGTTAGAATAAATGTCATTATCCCAGTGGAGAAATCCATCATCTGTTTGTTTTCTCTCTTTCTATTTATTTTCCCATTTAAGGCACTATGTTAATCATTACAAAAAGTACAAAGGTGAGCAAGATCTTTTACCATGCTCCAAAATTAATGTTTTCATGGAAAAAAAAATAATAAAGCACTGTCAATTTGGCTTACCCATTACAGGTTACCATTGTAGGAGTCATTTTGTCTGTCCAATACTCCTTCCTCTGGGAAGCAACACCACACTCCTTCTTTTGGAGGACTGCTACCCCCCACACTCCAGCCATCTTACCTCAGGGAGAGCATAACCTTTCTGGCCATATTCACTGGTCCAGGGGTGGACACCTAGCCAAGCCTACCCAATCAGCTCCTGTCCTTGAAATTTTTCAAACTGAAACTGGGGAAAGGGAAGATATAGCTTGTGAGGCATGAGAACTACCAAAAACCATGATTCCAGCTAACTGGAGAAAGACAATCTGAAAAAATAAAACTGATAGGCTAAAAGAAATAGAGAAGAAAGATAAACAAATGGATTCCTGGTGACATTCAACACATTCGACCTGGCCTTAACTCTAGTTAAAGATTTACTTATATGGGCAGATAAATTTAAGACATTTTAAGCTGGGTTTCTATCACCATCAAAAGGGTCCTGTCTTATACAAGCCTATCACAAGATAAAGAAAAATCAAGCCAAATGACCCAACAGGACTGACAAAGAGGGCCCAGTAGAGAAGGCTATTTCTAAGACATGGGCATCAGAGGTTAGGAAGAAAGGACAAGTGGGATTGGATGATGGAATTTCCCCCACCACAAAGAAACACACACACACACACACATATGCACACACACACGCGTGCGCGCGCGCACACACACACACACACGCCCTCGGTCCTGTTTAAATCACAACTTTACTCAGATAAAGATAAGGCCTAAAAGAGAAGATCAGAAACTTGGGAGCTGAACAATGCCTGGTTTCACATGCACACACACACACACACACGCGCGCACACACACACACACGCCCTCGGTCCTGTTTAAATCACAACATTACTCAGATAAAGATAAGGCCTAAAAGAGAAGATCAGAAACTTGGGAGCTGAACAATGCCTTATGCACACACACACGCGTGCGCGCGCGCACACACACACACACACGCCCTCGGTCCTGTTTAAATCACAACTTTACTCAGATAAAGATAAGGCCTAAAAGAGAAGATCAGAAACTTGGGAGCTGAACAATGCCTGGTTTTGGTACATATTTTTCCATGTCATCCTCCAATCTCTGGCCTGAAACTTAAAGACAAATCTCCATGGGGCAGTTGGAAAAAAAGCCATCAACACTACCCTTGAAATTCATGATACACAATGTAGTGAAAGGGGTTCTTCGCTTATTTTTCTGTTTTGCTTTGAACTGAACAACCATGGAAGCTTTTCTCAAGGTGACCCTGTGCTCAGGAGGAGCATTTATAAGGGTCTATGGGTTCAGTTTCAGTTATACAGTAGTCAAACCAAGTCCCCCAGATCTGAATCAATGTGTCTTCTGCAGAAAACTATATTGGCCCTGCTAGGCTAGAGCAAGAATGGACTTTGGAGACCAAAGGTTTGGTTTTAAATTGCAGCTCTCAAACTTTCTGGATGTGCGACCTTGGGCAAGTTATGAAACTTGTCTAAGTCTCAGTTGCATGGAGAAGATAACACCATGTCTATGGATCAGATATTCCCTAATCTCCAGGATAACGTGGCTGGCTGAGGCTGTATAGGCAAGAAAGGCAAACTCACACCCAGAATAACTATCTATTCCTGAGGATGAACCATCATCTTTTCTAGAATGAAAGAAGCCCAATATAGGTACTGATATTGGATGGTCATATGTGATGTGACAAGCACATCACATGGGATCACATGGTCATGGAAATGCTCTTGCACCAAGTGGCCCATTGGGCTCCATGAGAAATAGTGACATAATAAGTGTTCAGTGATCATCTGTTGCTAAGAGGCTGGGCACTCAGAGGTGGCAGTAGCCCAATCAGCCTTAGTAACTTGGAGTCCATACTGTTAAGCCCACGTGTAGCCTCCACTCACATGTGTGCCAGTTCTCGGATGGCTAGTGATAAAGGCTGGTTAATGTCAACTGGCCAAGTCATTCTGTCTACTTGGCTTTTCAAAATTAATTCCATTGTGAATGTTTTAACAAATGTGAACACTGACATGTGACACAGAAATCTTCAGTTTTGTGTCCACTGCTTGTATCCATCCACATGCCTCTATGCCAGACATCCTCATCTCTGATTTTCCAGTCCTTTTCCTTCCATTTCCCTGGCCACTTCCCAGAAACCTCTATATATTCTCAGCCCAATTCTCCTCCCACTCAAATCTCCACCTGTTGGGACACTCTTCTCTCTCCACTGTCTTTGTAGATGCTGTTCCTCCCACACTTTTCAAATCCCTCATTTATTACACCAGCAAGAGTGGTGCACTCTACAGAATGTGTTCTCAGGCTACCACCAGTGAAATTGTTAATGGCTGGGCCATCATCTTGTCCCAGGGACTATCCCTCTCCCCCACCACTTATTCCACTTCTAATGTGATCCTACTTGACAGCTTGGCCATGAGTGACCCAGTCTCAAAACTTCCTCTTACCTCTCACTTTGTTGTGCCACTCTTGGTACCAATTGTGCCAATTCAGGTCCTCTAAAGAGCAGACACCAAGACAGAATTAGATGTGCAATACAGTTATTAGAGGAAGTGCCTATGAAAGACAAAAGAGAAAGAGAGAGAGGGAGCAGGAATATGTTGGGTAGAATCATCAGATTGTGAAGTGTTTCTAACATCTGTGAAAGGTGGGAAGGAAGGAAGGATGGTTGAGTAGGAGAAGCTTTGGACTGCAGCTCTGAGAGAGTTTTGGTCAGCCCAGTGGGGAGCTCCAGAGCAAAGACTGCCCATCAGAAGACTCCCAAGGTGGGGAGAAATGAGCCAACTCTGGTAACTCCTCTATACTCATTAACTAGCTGAGAAGAGCCCAGGGAAAGCAGGGTCTCAACATGAACACTGTGATGGATTTTGTGACTGCAACCAACCCACCAAATATATTCCTTGCAGTAGGTTCTCTTGAAGGGAGAATTGAACAGCATGGCATCATGGCTACCATAAATGTTTATTTTATTTTAATAACATATTTAGTCACAAAATAACACATAAATTTGGTGAAAAATTAAAATAACCCTAAAGGATACAAAACAGTACATAATGGTTTCTCTCCTCCCCATTTCCTGACACCCAATTCACTCACTTGCTATAAACACAACTAGTATTTTTGTGACTCCTTTCAGAAGTGTCCCACACATGAATACTCAGATCTTTTTCATTTACATAAACTTCAACTATACATAATATTTCCATGTTGTTTTTATTCATTTAGAGCTTTCTTTTCTATAATATAAATTGACTTTACTCTTTCACAACTGTATAATATTCCTTTATGTAGTTGTAACTTAAAAGTTTTGGGCCGGCCCAGTGGCGCACTGCTACAGTGCACTGCTTGGGAGCATGGCAGCGCTCCCGCCAAGGGTTTGAATCCCACATACAGACCAGTTCCCGCTCACTGGCTGAACAAGGTGCGGGCGCAACGCCGAGGGTTGCGATCCATTGCCGGACATGAAAAAAGACAAAAAGGAAAAGAAAAAAGTTTTAATCAATCCTGTATTGGTGAATATTTAGATTTTCTCTACTATTTTTCCAAATTGCGATCCATTGCCGGACATGAAAAAAGACAAAAAGGAAAAAAAAAAAGTTTTAATCAATCCTGTATTGGTGAATATTTAGATTTTCTCTACTATTTTTCCAAAAAAAGAATGCTGAACCCAGGTATCTATGTATACCTTTACAAGTACATGTGTAGGGTAAGTTCCTACATCAAAGGGCAGATAAATTCTGTTTTTTGACAAGTATTGACCTGTAAAGATTTCACACAATTATATTCCCATAATAGTGTCTGAGCTTCTAAGCCTGTGTTATTCTATGATGCCTCAGATTAGGGGTGAAAAGGTGTAGTAAGAAATGAAGAGGAACAGGTTGGCAGTAGCCAGATAACAGAAGTCTTTAAAAGCCAAGTGAAGGATCAACAGAACATTAAATAACTTGGCAGTGTTGTTGGCATAGTCCCTGGTGGAAAACTCACCTGTATTGAATCCACATGATATGTGTATTTGTAGAAACGCCAACCTAGGTCTGATGGCAAGCACTGTGTCTTGACAATCAGACCAACAAATTTTTTTGTGTGTATAAATAAACTGTAATTGAATATGGTTAGGAAAACAGTCACACAGATGCTATAGTCCCTCAGCAATCTAACATGGCTTCCCAGTAGGAAAATGAGATGGGTAGATGAGGGGAAAAAAACAAAAATTCTAGGGCAGATTGATGCAGAGGGTAGAATCTGAAGAGAAGCTGAGACCAGCTGGAATAGAAATATATGGTTAGAATCAGAATGTCATGGTTAGCAGAAGAAATGTTTGTGATGCTAACACAAGGGTTTGGGCATACAGAAAGAAAGAAACAAGGAAATGATTTGGTAGAAGAATTAACAGAATGTGATATAGGCCTCCCCATAAGGTTAGCAAGATAAGCATTTCTGAGAAGGATGGGAAGAAAATATGTCATGAATAAAATCAGTAGAAAAGCAGGAATTGTCAAGGTGTCATGGGAAAGAAACAAAGAACCTAGGAGTAAAGATGAAGGAGCTTCTGTGTAGGATGCGGTGAATCATTCATGGACTCCAAAGTTGCAAGAAACCATATGGATTCTCAAGAAACCACTTAGCAGATACATCATTTTTCTCTCACTATTTTAATTTATCCCCCATGCACCCCATGAAGGAGGAAATTTACAAAGAGGTAAATACCATTAAAAAGAATGTAACAGAACTCCTGGACCTTAAATACTCATTCAACAAAATAAAAACTACAATCAAGAGCATAAACAGCAAGCTACAGCAAGAGAAGAATTTCTGACCTCAAAGACAACCTTTTCAAAATAGCCCAAGCAGACAAAAAAAGAAAAGAAAAAGAATTTTAAAAAATGAAGAAAATCTATGAGAACTCTCAGACAACCTTAAGCACACAAATATCCAAATCATGAGTGCTCCAGAAGCAGAGGAGGAGGGAAAAGGCATTGAAACATATTCAATGAAATAATAGAGGGGAGGCACTTTTGCTTTTAAAATAGATCACTCAAATAACTGTACTTGAATTTGTATGGATTTTAAGAGGTACAAATTGGAGAAAAGGAGCCCCATTAAACAAACTTTTTCAACAATCTAGGTGAAAGATGATAAAATTCTAAGTAACCTTAGAGGCAATTCAACTTTCACTTAAATACATCTAATGACAAAGGACTGACACCACCCAACACAGCCTAGTGGTAAATCTAAATGATAGAAAGGTCTACCTTGTATTGAATAGAAGCTTGTCTCTCTATATCTTTTATCCCTTGATTTTGTCCCTTAAGGAAATTGAGAATCAATCTAATCTGTGTTTTTAAGTATTTTTCAAAAAATTAAAAGTTATCCTGTCCCCAAAGTGAGATTTCTTCTCTGAAAAAGCCCTTCTGCTTCTTTCAGTCAAGTCTCACATGACCTAATTTTTGAGGTTCTTCACCACATCTGAATATAGTCTACTAAAGGTGAAGATGTCCCAAACCACCAGAATGGAAGCAGACTCTTACCTTTATCCTCCCAGCTCAATCTCATTAATGCTAAGGTTGAGAATACTTTCTCTGACAGTCACACTTTTTCTCTGACAATCATATCAGTATTTGATGCTATCACCCCAAACTATGAAGTATCTTCCCAGCTGGTGAAATCAAGTCGCTTCTCCTTCTTACTTTATTTATGAACATGGATTTCATATTGCCCTGTATGTGAAATACTAGATCTATGCATATTTCATTGCATCATCATGGGATGGTAATGGCCATTATTAGTTTGCCATCAAAGCCAAAAATTCTTAAAAGAAAACGTTAACTAATTTATTCATAAAAATATTAAACTTCATATAGACAAAAGCACTGCAATTAAAGATTAAATATTAAGTAGTACTTTGGGAAATATTTAAAAGATGTATGGCATACAAATTGTTAGTAATCTTAATCAATAGAGATCGTATAAGTCAATTTAAAAATGAACATTCCAATAAAAACCAAGGAAAAGAATATGAACTGGTTATTCATGAAAGATATATACAAGGGCGATACACAGAGAAAAAATAGAAGCTCAACCTCAGCAATAGTCAAAGAAATACAAATCTAAACATCCATATTCCTTTTGTGCCCATCAAACTATCAAAGAGTAAAAAGATCAATATTATCCCCTATTGTTGAGGATGTGGGGAAATGTGTATTCTTAAACTATTGTGGGCATTTACCTTGGACAATCTTTTTGCAGGACAATTTACCGATATGAATCAAAACGAAATGTTCATACACCTATCCCTAGCCACTAAACTTCTAGGAATTCATTCTAAGAAAATGATCAGGCAATTGTACAAAGATGTATGTACATGGATGTTCCTATCAGGATGTTTATAAATAGCAAAATTGAAAACCCCTGGAGGTCTACCTGTAGGACTGGAAAATAAATTGTCACATTAAAAAAATATTATGGGCCGGCCCAGTGGCGCACTGTGGCAGTGCGCCGCTTGAGAGCGCGGTGGCGCTCCTGCCGAGGGTTCGGATCCCACATACAGAC
>NW_007727778.1:150358-153879 GCF_000696425.1 Galeopterus variegatus
ACACTGAGGGTTGCGATCCGTTGCTGGACACAAAAAAAGACAAAAAGGAAAAAAAAAAATATTACGCAGCTTTTAAAATAAATGCAATAAAGAGAATCTTGAAAGTTGTAACCACAAAGAAGTGATAAATGTTTAAGTGATAGATATGCTAATGATTCTGATTAGACTATTGTACAATATATGCATGTATAGAAACAATAAACCATATCCATAAACATTTATAATGACAAAAAATTAAAAAATAAAAATAAAATAAAATAACTGCAATAGAGCTATATTTAAAAACAGACATGGAGTTGTATTAATACTGTACTATAAAGTGATATAGTTGGGTTACAAAATGCTGTGTGTATGTGTGTGTACACAGGAAAAATGTGGAAGGCTGTATCCGAACTTATTAGTAATGTTTATTGCTGTTCAACTTGATTATTTTTTATATATCTGTATTATTTAAATTTTTAAAAATATGCCTTATTTTTATAACCAGAAAAAAATCAATAAAAATATTTTCATCAAATTGAGGACAAAATTAAGGAAGATAATACCTGAGAGGACTGAAGTCAGAGGTAAAATAAAACCTAAGAATGCAATGACAAAGAAGAGTTCACTGACTGCCCCAAGAAAGACAAGGAGGATGCAGGGAGAGGCCTTGGGGAGGAGGATTCAAACTTCAACATTCCTGCAAGAGACACCACCTACTGAAGGATGTACCTCTAAGTGTGTGTCCTGGTAAAGTTCTCCCAAAAAAGTCCTATGTGGAAAAGTATCCAGTGGTCACACATCTTTGAAGAAGCTCATCTAGAACTGGCATACATAGATGACATATGCAAACCAATGTCCTTCCTCTGCTCCTCCTTAGAACCAAGAGCCGATCCCTTATTCATGCAGTGATTTCATGTGCACAAATCATTTCCTTTAAATCAGCAAGTTTACCAAAATAGTCCAAACTCAACACAGAGATCTATGAAAACTTCGAAAGTATTAAATACAGGGGAAAAAAATCTTTTTAATGCATAATCTTTTGAATATATATAGATAGAGATACACTGTTTAATCATATCTATTCCTTTATGTCTCTTCATGCACGGCTCTTCTGTGGCAGAAGCATTTTTCAAAAACACAGACCCTCTTTTGTTTAATTAATAATCCCCCCAGACATAAATCACCCCAGCGGCACCCTCTGTAAGCAGCCCTGTGGCAATGACCTACTTTAAGAGCCTTTCATGTATAGCTTGGGTTTACTATGTATTTTGAAAATTACTGCTCAATAGCTGTTTTGGGAGATCAGCATTTTCCTTAGTAAGTTTAGCAATGAGGACCCATTTTCCCACCTGAGAAGGAAGAATCGTAGAATAATATAACAGAATTAAGAGATAATGAAGGGGGGCTACTCGTTTCCCTAGGAAAATAATAATAACATGGCTAACATCTATTGAGCACTTTACATGCACTGCCTCATTTAATTCTCACAGCAATCTTCTATATTAGATAACATGATTGCCCTCATTTAACTGATGGGGAAACTGAGGCAGAGAGAGAGATTAAATAACTTCCCCCAAACCACACAACCAGCAAGTAGCAAAGACAGAATTCAGATTCCGGCAGCTTGGCTCTAGAAGCCAGTCTCACCACTAAACCATGCATGCCCTTCTAATGGACATAAAACTGATACTCGTTTACTGCCAGTGATGTACCAGACATCCCATAAATGTTATCATATTTAATTCTCACAATGACACTAAGTTGGCATTATCCATATTTCTTTCCAGAAAAGTGAAGTGAAGCTCAGAGAAGAACTTGGTGAGATTTGGAACCTAAGTATGTATCTTCTAAAATTATTTTGATTTTTTATTGTGGCAAGAACATTCACATGAGATCTACCTTCTTAACAAATTTCAAGTGCACAATGCAGGGTTAACTATAAACACAGTGCTGTACAGCAGATTTCTAGAACTTACCCACCTTGCATAAAGGAAACTTTATATTCATGGCATGGCAATTTCCCCATTTCTCCCCTCCTCCAGCCCTTGGCAACCACCATTTTACTCTTCGTTTCCATATGTTTGACTATCTTATATATCTCATATAAGTGGAATCATGCAGTATTTGTCCTTTTGTTACTGGCTTATTGTACTTAAAACAATGTCCTCCAGGTTTCATGTTGTCACACATGGCAGGATTTCCCTCTTTTTTAAGGCTGACTAATATTCCATTGTATGTATATACCACATTGTGTTTATTCATTTATCTTGGAGGCACAGTGGCTGAAAGATTAAGCAGTTTCAAAACCAGAGAGAAAGGCTGAAAGTAGAGTGGATACAGGACACGAGATAACCGACTCTAGATGGTCTCTGTGGAAGAGAGGGGATGAATGAGAAATGAAACAGCTGTTGAGGGAAAGAAGGTGTTGATGCCACATTTGCTTTCTTATTGACCCTGATCTTGGCCCCAATCCAGGTTATGAACAGAAGAGTCTGTGGTTTCAACCATGCTGTTAATTAAATAAAACCTTTATCTTCTCTCGGAATGACACCATAGAGAGTGCACTAAATCCCAGGGAGTGCCCTCTGTGGGGAAGAAAGGACCCTATGATTGTAAAGGAAACATCCCACTTTCTATACATTCCCATTGCACTCAGCCACCTCACCTCAGCCCAGAAACTGCAGGCATCTACAGAATGGAACATTCTAGAAAAAACAAACCCAAACCTAACCATCTCTTTTTTACATAACTGACCTGAAATATTGGCTTGAGTTCAAGAATACTACAATAAATGTGATGAATGCTATTTTAAAAACCTAAGATGTCATTATGCATTGCATTTGTTTGCCCTAAATCCATTTTCTGTTAGGTTATTATTAATTAGCATTTGTTTCGCATCAACTATGTACTCAAAGTAAGAGAATATCACTGCCTAGGATGGGCTACAAGTAGTATTTCTCTAAACAGCTCACCATCCACATTTAACCCCTCAGGGGGATTATACATACTCCAAAGAAATATTCTGACAATAAATCTTCAGAAAACAACTTAAATAAAGAGAATCACTTTCCACCAGGGGGATTTTGTATGTACTCATGCACCATATGAGACAGGCAGAGTTTTGGGACAAATAAAATTTAAAAGAAAAAAAGTGATATTTCACACGAAGTAACTAAAACTCTAATGGACTCAAAGTCTCCTGAAAGTTGTAAATAATAGAAAATAAGAACTGAGCATAGAAATTATTTTTTATTTTAATGTAAGAACACTTAGTAGAGATGTAGATAAATCTGATAATTTTTTTATAAATATGAAAGATATACCTAGATAAAGAAATAGAAGCATCTCTCTGAACTGCATCATTAAAAAAAAAAAAAAAGTCTGTATGGATTTTTGTCAAATTTGGAAGGTATGTGTAGGGATTGTCTGTGGTATACTGTCTTGGTCTGAATTCCCCCAAAAGCATTCCCTGAAGATTTGAGTGGGAACTGGTTATTTTGGATCTTAGGCAGCACAGTAAGGAAGCGTGAAAGGAGGAA
>NW_007727778.1:154774-156105 GCF_000696425.1 Galeopterus variegatus
CTGAACCTTCTTGAAGAAGACTCATAAGCCAAAATTACAGTAACTCCTCACTTTGAGTGTGATCCCCAAGAGAGGGGTGCATATTAGAATTGCTGGGTATAGCCAGGTGCAATATTTGTCCTGTGAAACAAAGCAGTCTTGGCTTCAGCCACCCTCTTGCTCCCACCGGATTCCCCTTTTCACTGAAAGATCCTGTAACAACACTGCCTTAAGGGATCAGCTAAAAGAAGCCAGCAACCCGTTAGGCCACTCACAGCCCACCTGACCCCTGTGACCTAAAATGAACATACTATTTAACTCTATCAATTATTCAGCCAATTTCAAGGGAAGAATCCTACCTGTGTCATGTGGATCATGTTTCTTACATGGGATGAATTCTGATGCTCAGATCAGGAACTGGAGCATTTCACAGTATGGTGATCTCTGTGTTAGTCTTTCTCCATCAGTTGGGGCATCCAGCCATCCCATCCATACCTGTGCGTGGGCAACTCACAGATAGGCCAAGGGCCTATGTGATCATATCTGCTCTCTGTGATGCTTTCCCTGGTCTCCTCTGGCAGGATTTAGCCATCCTTTTCTTATGCTTCCTTAGCAGTTTGGGGCATATCTATGTCATCATGATTCACATCATTTCAAAATTATTTGTGCACATGTCTGTCTCTCTAATTAGTCTGTGACACCCCCTCTGTCATAGACTAGTCACTCATGCATGCACTTGTTTACTTGTTCATTTATTACTATGCACCACAGAACCATCCTAGGTGCTGGGATGCAGGCAGAGAGCAGGCCAGACAAGTTGCTGCTGTCCAGGAGCTAACTTCCAATTCAGCTGATTCTGAGGCTTCTCATGGAGGGGCAACCTCCACCTCTATTTCTCACTCCATGCTTTCTCCCTAGTGATGGAGGAAGGGTCTGAGGGGCCCAATAGTCAGCCTCAACCCACCCCGACCTCTTACCAGATTCTTGACTCTGCCACAGGAAAGAATTCAAGGGCAAGGTCACAGTAGAAAGTGAGGACAGGTTTACTGTGATGAATAAGAGATACAGATTTCTTCAGAGACTGTGCAGGACCCACACCAAGTTTAACACAAAAGCAAGAAACACATGCTTAAAGTTCAGGACAGAATGCAGGCTGGCCCAAGAGAGAGAGCAACCACCTTCTATAAGTAAACTTAACATAAAAGTAAAGTATATACACCTCAGCCAGTGAAGTGCACATTGGTCTCAGGAAAGTGAGCAACAACCCCACTTTCTGCTGGGATTTGGCTTTTATAGTTTTGCTATTTAATTAATATTCAGTTAAGGGGGTGGTTTCCAGTTATGTAACATAG